>NC_056736.1:62348518-62518518 GCF_019279795.1 Protopterus annectens | reverse complement strand
TCTTTCTATTCCATGCTAACAGCGAACACAGGCAGCCCCTTAACTAAAGCAAGAAAGTTCACTGGGGACTAAGAAAGTTATGGTAAAAGAGAGAGAATAGAAAACCGGCACATTCAGCTTAAGTTAATACTCCTAACATTTCTAAAGGAAAATAATTTAGAGTACTAAAATGTTCATTCACGGAAGTAAAACACTGAATGGCATACTAATTTCAGTCGAAGATTATCCAGTTAACAAATGTAAATAAATAAATTTTGTTCAGTGTTAGGCTGATGTTTTGCTAGTCATCATTAAACCCTCTTTTCGCACCCTTTTTTTCCAAATGGTGTTAGGGGTGCTGCGTCAACTGCTGCCTCTTGTCTCAGTTCACTGGCATCCCAAACTTTTTTGCCCATCATGACTGATTATAACAAATTGTCTCTCACAATTTACTATTGTAATATAAAAATATTCAGCAATAAAGGCTTCCTTATCTAACGCAGAGCAGATGCCAAATAACATTTGCCAATTCTATCATTTCCACATTTGCATGCACCAAAGAAAAGCACATCAACTGGCAATAGAAACATTAAATGTTCTGTATGAGACATCACAGCCTTTGTAATGTCTTTACCAAATGATACACATTTTTATTCTGGGGCTTAATGTTGGGCTATTTAGTGCAGAATGACATGGACCATCACCCAGCTCATCACAACTCATAAATCTGATAATCCTAACACTTACCAAGGGTGAAACAAAATTACACAATTATGTAAGAATAAATAAATGCCACAAGTGTTGTGATGAAATCCACATTCAACCACATCTTTCTTAGATGCAATTATTCTCCTTTAAGGGCCAACTAATAAGTATACCTAACCTGCTGAAGGTAAAAACAAAGCATCACACCACTTACTGTAAATTATTAAAGAATAAACCTTTTTTCATTCCGGAAAAGACATACAACGGGTAAAAAAGATTTCATCAGGCAGTCACATCCAGATACAAACTGCTTTAAGGTATATAGTTGTACAAAACTAGGCAGCAATTATTAATTATAACATGTCAGACTGAACTGGTTATTGCAGGTTTGGAGAATATTCAGCAACTAAATTACTTCATTTTTTTCGAGTTTCACATAATGAAAGCAATGAATTATTCTGATTTCTGACAGGGAAAAGCATTTTAACTATGGATGTAACTGCAGTACAGTTTGTACTTAAACTCACCAACCATCAAACATTTACCCTGTACAAGAAAGTTTTTTTATGTCAAGTTTGTATTAAATTTGTTTATGACTTTTGCACTCTTCTGGAAGATAGAAATTGGAATTTAATATGTTTTAATCCCACCCACCAGCATACAATTTTAAATAGTTATATTCTTCACTGAAAGTGTAAACAGCTTGTGGAGTGGCTCAACACATTCTGCAGTGCTGTCTGTACAATCTACCAAAACATCCTGTCATGTATGAATCCTTAATTATACAGTTACAATGCTAGACTGATGCAGACGAACAAAAAACTAGTCTCCCAATTAAAATCAAAAACAGTATACCAGTTTATGTCTAATCATGACATTTTCCAGATGCAGAAAGGTCAGGTTCTAAAAAAAAAAAGAAAGTGTTCATAAAGCAAACAGCAGCGTTGCTATTTACTTTAAATACTGATGCACAGAAACAACTTACATGTTGCCAATTACTCCTCTGCTTTCGCAGACATCTCACTGTGAATACAACAGCGTGCATGTCCACATCCAGGTGTGGAAAAAGATGCTGCTGGCAAATAAGCTGAACTTTAACTGCAGTAAAATCGCAAAGCTTTCATGCAAACTGCCGTTTTCCATGCCATCAGAAAACCATTAGCACACTTGCAAACATTTAACAGCAAATACTCTCTGATCCCACATTTTCATCTGCTTTGACTTCTGCAAAAAAAAAAAAAAAAATATATATATATATATATATATATATATATATATATAGCCCAGGTGAATACATTAGGTGCTCTGAAGCACTCATCTTCTTTCGGCTTTTCCCGTTAGGGGTCACCACAGCGGATCATCTGTTTCCATTTCTTCCTGTCCTCTGCATCTTGCTCTGTCATACCAACCACCTGCATGTCCTCTCTCACCACATCCATAAACCTTATCTTAGGCCTTCCTCTTTTCCTGTTACCTGGTAGCTTCATCCTTAGTATCTTTTTCACAATATACTCAGCATCCCTCCTCAGCACGTCCAAACCAACATAATCTTGCTTCTCTGGCTTTGTCTCCAAACATTCTAACCTGGGCTGACCCTCTAATATACTTATTCCTGATCCTGTCCATCCTCGTCACACCCAGTGCAAATCTTAACATCTTTAACTCTGCCACATCCAGCTCTAACTCCTGCCTTTTTGTCAATGCCACCGTCTCCAACCCATATGACATAGCTGGTCTCACTACCCTCTTGCAGACCTTCCCTTTCACTCTTACTGGTACTAGTCTGTCACAAATCACTCCTGACACTCTTCTCCACCCACTCCATCCTGCCTGTACTCTCTTCTTCAACTCTCTTCCACACTCACCATTACTCTGAACTACTGATCCCAAGTATTTAAACTCATCCACCTTCGCCACCTCTACTTCTTGCATCCTCACCATTCCTCTATCCTCCACTCTCATTCACACACATATATTCTGTCTTAGTCCTGCTGAACTTCATTCCTCTTCTCTCTAGAGCATATCTCCATCTCTCCAGGGTCTCCTCCACTTGTTCCTTACTCTCACTACAGATCACAATGTCATCTGCAAGCATCTTAGTCCACGGGGACTACTGTCTGATCTCATCTGTCAACCTGTCCATCACCACTGCAAATAAGAAAGGGCTCAGTGCTGATCCTTGATGCAATCCCACCTCCACCTTAAACGCATCCATCACTCCCATAGCAGAACTCACTGCTGTCACACTACCCTCGTACATATCCTGTACCACTCTTACATACTTCTCTGACACTCCAGACTTCCTCATACAATACCACAACTCCTCTCGAGGCACCCTGTCATATGCTTTCTCTAAGTCTACAAAAACACAATGTAACTCCTCCTGACCTTCTCTGTACTTCTTCATCAACACTCTCAGAGCAAACATCGTATCTGTAGTGCTCTTTCCTGGCATGAAACCAGACTGCTGATCACTAATCATCACGTCCCTTCTTAACCTAGCTTCCATTACTCTTTCCTATAACTTCATGCTGTGACTGATTAATTTAATCCCTCTGTAGTTACTACAGCTCTGCACATCACCCTTATTCTTAAAAATCGGTACCAAAACACTTTCTCCATTCCTAAGGCATCCTCTCACTTTCCAAGATTTCATTAAACAATCTGGTTAAAAACTCCACTGCCATTTCACCTTAACACCTCCATGCTTCCACAGGTATGTCATCTGGGCCAACAGCCTTACCATTCTTCATCCTCTTCATAGCTATCCTTACTTCCTCCTTGCTAATCCATTGCACTTCATGATTCACCATCCCCACATCATCCAACCTTCTCTCCCTCTCATTCTCTTCATTCATCAACCCCTCAAAGTACTCTTTCCATCTGCTCAACACACACTCCTCGTTTGTATGTTTCCCTCATTATCCTTTATCACCATTACCTGCTGCACATCTTTCCTAGCTCGGTCCCTCTGTCTAGCCAATCAGTACAGGTCCTTTTCTCCCTCCTTAGTGTCCAACCTTTCATACAACTCTTCATATGCCTTATCCTTAGCCTTCCCCACCTCTCTCTTTGCCATGCACCTCATCTCCTTATATTCCTGTCTACTTCCTACATCTCTCTGACAATCCCACTTCTTCTTTGCCAACCTTTTTCTCTGTATACTCTCCTGTACTTCCTCAATCCATCACCATGTCTCCTTGTCATCCTTCCTCTATCCAGATGTCACACCAAGCACCTTTCTAGCCGTCTCCCTTACTAGCTCTGCTGTAGTTAGCCAGCTATTTGGTAACTCTTCACTGCCACCCAGTGCCTGTCTTAACTCATCCCTGAACTCCACCTCACAATTACCCTTTTTCAATTTCTACCATTTGATCCTTGGTGCTGCCCTCACACTCCTCCTCCTCTTCTTGATCACCAACGACAACCTACAAACCACCATCCTATACTGCCTGACTACACTTTCCTCGGTCACCACTTTACAGTCTCCAATCTCCTTCAAACTGGCCCTCCTACATAAGATATAATCCACCTGTGTGCATCTTCCTCCACTTTTGCATGTCACCCTATGCTCATCCCTCTTGTTAAAATACGTATTCACCACAGCCATGTCCATCCTTTTTGCAAAATCCACTACTATCTGACCTTCTGCATTCCTTTAACAACATACCTACCCCATCACTACCTCATTCCCTCTGTTCCCTTCACCAACATGCCCATTGAAATCTGCTCCAATCACCACTCTCTCACCCTTTGGTACAGTCATCACCACTTCATCCAACTCGCTCCAAAATTTTTCTTTCTCATCCATAGCACACCCAACTTGTGGAGCATACGCACTAACACATTCATCATTACACCATCAATTTCCAGCTTCATAAACATCACTCTATCCGACATTCTTTTCACCTCCAAAACACTCTTAGCATACTGTTCCTTCAGGACAACTCTTAAGCCATTTCTCCTCCCATCCACACCATGATAAAACAATTTGAACCCACCTCCAATACACCTAGCCTAACTCCCCTTCCATCTGGTCTCTTGCACACGCAATATACCAACCTTCCTTCTGTCCATCATATCGGTTAGCTCTCTCCCTATACCAGTCATACTGCCAACATTCAAAGTTTTGACCCTAACAACCACAGTCCTAACCTTTCTCCTCTCTTCCTGCCTTCGGCCATGCCTTCTGCCTCTTCTCCTCCTTCGGCCAACAATAGCTCAATTTCCGCCAGCACCCTGTTGGCTAACAGTACTTAACCCGGGCCTCGACTGATCCGTTATGTAAATATTTACTAAGCACTGTGATGCAAAATTGCAGTTCCTTTTAGTTACAAAGCTCAAATTTCTTTAATATTCTTTGCCTTTTCTGGTCTGACTTTTTTCTCCCTTCACTCCACATTCTGCTTCAGTAGCCTCCTACAGACTGTACTGCAACCTCCTCACTGAGTGCATCCATCCACCCACCCACCCACAATCACCTTTCCCATTTTTTTCACATGGGGTCGGGGTGTCGCTTCAACAATGACAATCATCTAGAGCCCATATATTACTTAAACTAACACTTCATACATTAAGCCACCAAAGCACTGCTATTTATTTATTTTTTTTAAACAAGGAAAATCTCTGAGATGTCCTTACATTCACTGCTGCATTATTCATAACTTATGGAATTCCCTGCCATTGAAGCCCATCGTCCGGCCAGTCTACCAAAGCCTACTGTTGCTTTAAGGTACACTGAACATAATCCAAATGCTCCTCACATAGCAGAGGGCATAAAGGTAATGTTCGGGCATACCATCTTCAGAACTTCTGTGCCACCAGTCTGAATTCTGTTTTTAACAGGTCTGTTTGCCTCCATTTGTTTTTTTCTTTATGTTTGTACTACGGTGATTAATCCTGTTTGCTGAAGTCTTCACCAATGCAGATAAATACCCAGTTGGGGTTTTTGTTCTTTTTCTTGAATCTTTTGTGCCATTTGGGGGTTAACATCACCCAGGAAGGGTAAATGCCAGTGTGGGAGACAGCTTCCCCATAAAGACCGTAATGATAAGTGCCTGCTTTGCCTAGGAGCTTCTCATGACCATACGTCTTGTTCAATTTGTCAGGTGTTCATTTTGAAAACCCTTCATAGTAGACTTCGCTTTCACTGTATCTTGAGAAACAGCATCTGAAACTTTTTGCTGAAGATACTATGGATGGAACTTCCTGCCCTGTGGGTTAGCCATCAGGGAAGAAGGTGAAAAAGTTAAGACCAGAGTCTTCCACTGTCCAACCTCTGCCAGGTATTTCTCTCGAAGTTGTTACAAACCTGGAGGCTCGCCTAGCTGTTTGGTCAGATTTCTCTGCCACATCCAGGTTGAAGGTCGGCAAGGATCTGGTGGGCAACATGTCCGACGTGGCTTTACAGACGGCCATATCGATGTTCGGGGGCCCACGGTTGATTGTTTCGGAGGGGTCTAGGCAGGTTCCATAGACTCTTCTTAAGATGAACTTCCTACTACTGTTGTGGAATGCCATCCTGAGTCGGAGCCTTCTCAGTTTTCTAGGGGAGATATTCCCTTAAAAAAAAAAAAAGAAAACTAAACAGGTTTCTTCAGCTCCTACAGTGAGTGGCAGGCCTTTACTCAAGAGTTATTTAATGCCTTACTGTCATTAAAGCCTCCTCAAGGGGATTTAGTTTCCTGCTCCTCTCCTTGGTCCTCTTCTACAATTAAAAGGCCCAGGAAACTGAATCCTTCTGAGGAAGACTTAGATTCTGATGAAGAATCCCTTACTTATTCAACCCAGATTCTTTCTCCGTAAGACTATGGGTCAGAGGAGAATGAATCTCATAGTCCAGATATTCCTATTCAAAGGCAATCTCGCCCTCCTACTAAAGATATAAAGGGTGATAAACAGGCTCTTCATGCTAAGGCCACTCAGATTGCAAGGATTCAAAAGCCTTCCTTTCCTGACAAACCAGGTGCTGTCTGACTATCTGCCTGTTCCCAGCGACACTCCTCTTTCTTTTCGCATCACCCAGGATTCTTGGGTTCTGTCAAACTTTCAAGGGGTACTTCATGGTGTGGATTTCCCATACTCCTTTTATGGGGATTCCTCAGACTACTCAGGAACAACTTCCTTTTTTCCCCAGAGATTCTTCGAGATCTCTTGTCTCAGGGTACTATTCAACAGGTGCCTGTGTTCCAAAGGGGGAAGGGTTTTATTCAAGAATGTTTCTAGTGCCCAGAAAGGCGGATACTTGGAGACCGATACTAGACCTCTCATCTAAAACACTTTTCTGAATGTGGCTTCCTTTCGGATAATGTCCTTTCAGACCCTGTTTCTTCTCTTGCTCCCCCTCAGGCCTTTCTGGGGTCTCTGAATCTCAAGGCTGCTTATCTCCATATTCCAATCCATCCTCTTTTCAGTAAGTTTTTGCATTTCTCTGTTGCTTCCTGGCATTTTCAGTTCTGTGCTTTGCCCTTCAGCATTTCTACTGCCCCAAGGGTGTTTACCAAATGCTTTGCTCCTGTGATTACTTTTTGCAGGCTTCAAGAAATCCAAATATTTCCTTACTTGGATGACCTGCTGATTCAAGCATCCTCTCCACATGTCCTTTTGCAAAAATCTTTGTTTTGGCATTTCTCTTCTTCAGAGCCTGGGGTTCATGGCAAACTTCAAATAGTATTCTCTGACTCCTTCTCAGGATCATGTCTTTCTGGGTTGCAGGATTCAGACGGTGCCAGTCCTGGCATCCCTACCTCCTCTAAAGGTCTACATTCTCATTTCTTATTTTCAAACACTTCTTCCCCGGGCCTCTACTACAGTCAAGGAGTTTCTGAGAGCTCAGAGTTTCATGGCTTCCAGCATTCTGATGGTCCCTCTGGCCAAACTCCACATGAGGAAGTTCCAGTGGTTTCTAAATTCAGTGTGGCTTCAACATGCGCATCTTCTAGACTTTACAGTTCCTCTTCTTCCTTGTCTCAAGAAGGCACTTCTATGGTGGATTCAGCAGTTGTCTTTGAATCCAAGGTTCCCTTTTCATCCTCCTCTTCCCTCTCAGGATCTGTTCACAGATACTTCCGTTGCGGGATGGGGAGCAACATTTGGCTCCCTGAAAATACAGGGAGTGTGGTCACCTTGTCAGCAGAAGGAGAACATCAACATCAATGAGATGAGAACTCTTATGGTGGCTCTTCAGGCCTTTCATCCTCTTTACCTCCATGGCCTCTCAACGTACTCACAGACAATACCACAGTTATGTGGTATAACAACAAACAAGGTGGAACAAGATCTTACCTTCTTTGTCAGCTGGCACTTCTGGTATGGGATCCGGCTGTCAAGTATCAAGAGACTTTTCAGGCAGTTTACATCCCTTCAGACCAGAACATCGTGACAGACACTCTGAGCAGGTACTACACTCAATCCCACAAATGGAGGTTTCACAGGGATGCATTTCTGGACACTGTTCATCACTGGGGTACTCCTCAAGTAGATCTCTTTGCCTCCCCTATAAACAGACAAATTCCTCTGTTTTGTGCCAGAGTCCCAGATCTTCTCGTGTGGAAGGTGGTAGCCCTCATTTTCTTGGAAGGGGATGTTTCTGTATGCATTCCCTCCCCTTCCTCTCATTCTGAGAGTTCTGTCCAAGATTTAACAGGATGCTCCCAAAATCTTGTTGGTGGCTCTCTTTTGGCTGCAACAGCACTGGTTCCATCTACTTCTGCATCTAGCCAAGGGAAGTGATCACAAGTTACCTCACAGGGTTGATCTACTCGCACAAAACAAGGGATCTCATCCATCCCCACCTGCTCATGCTTCAACTGACACTGTGGGTGATAGGGTTTTGATTCCTCATAGACACCATTTTTCTGAGGACATACTGCAGGAGGTCAGGAATCCTACTACTAGGAAATACTACTTATCTAAATGAAAGAGGTTTTCTATTTGGTGTCTCTCTCATAACCTGGACCCACTTACTGTAGATGTTCCTTTGGTTCTTTACTTGTGAGAGTTGAAAATAAGAATAAGAAACCCATCTGTCAATTTATCAGTCTATTAATTTGCCTACTTTTTTCCCCTCTTCGCAATCTGACAGTGAGAGGGTGCTGCATACCTTAGACATGCATAGACAGCTCAGATTTTACTTAGGTAAGACTAAAGCTATCAAAAAATCTTATCAGTTGTTTCCTTTCATCCTAGGTCTTTAGGATTAGCTGTTTCCAAGCAAACTATTTCTACCTGGATTTCAAAGACTATTTCTTTTTGTTACACTTGTCATGGTGAGAGCCTTCCTTCTCCTGTAAAGGCTCATTCTACTAGAGCTGTGACTTCTTCTGGTGCTTTTTTCAAGGGCTCAGACACTAATTCT
The DNA here is from genome assembly GCF_019279795.1 of Protopterus annectens. NCBI lineage: Eukaryota > Metazoa > Chordata > Ceratodontiformes > Protopteridae > Protopterus > Protopterus annectens. The sequence continues at coordinate 62,509,478 of NC_056736.1, read as the reverse complement.
ATTCTTGAAGCAGCCGCTTGGACTCCTTTTTTATACTTTTACCAGGCACTACATGCTGGACGGTATCCTCCAGAGCTACAGCTGGTTTTGCTAATACCATTCTTTATGGCTTCTTACAGGGCTCAAATGCTGCTTCCCCCTCCCAAGTATCTTATTGAGCTTCGACACTTTCCCATAAGTTATGAATATTGCAGCAGTGAATTGAAGGACATAGTACAGTTGTGTAAAATCTTACCATAATGGTAGATGTCCTTGCCTTCAGCTCTGCAGTATTCACTTCCTCCATCCCCCTAATCTTTTTTTCCTTCCTGGATGTGCAGGTTCTCCATGGTTTTCCTTGGACTGCTGCTCCTACTGTGGCAATCAGTTCCAAGGATGAGATGCCTGAACTTTACATTTATGCCCTATGCTATGTAAGGATCGTTTAGGTGACATTCAGCGTACCTTAATGCAATGGTAGGCTTTGGTAGACTGGCTGAACAATGGGCTTCGACGACAGAGAATCCCATAAGTTATGAATTCTGCAGTTGTGAAGGCAAGGACATCTACAGTTATGGTAAGATTTTACACAACTGTGCTTCATCACTTATGACATTGACAATCATACACGCAAAAAAATGAAAACAAATTGTATTGACATTTTCAGTTGCAAACACTATACATCACTTATAACTTATACAGTCATGGTCAGTCAAACATTACATAGCTCCTTCAATTTCTGTCCCACTTTAAACCTCAGTCTTCCTCCAAAACATTATTCTGTATGTGTTGTTCCCAACAATTCCTATTTTTTCTATGTAATTTGCTCCTACCCTTTACTAAAGATCCCATTCCATTTTTTTTCATCTCTGTTAATACATTCACTACTTCTAGTATAGCTGGTTTAGACTGCAGTTTCCATTTTCTAGTAATTGCATTTTTGGTAGCCACCAGAATTAAACTCAGCTAGGCCTTACTATAAATTCCAAATCACAGCTGGAAAAAAAAAATAATTTCCTTAGTTACACCAATTTGCTTACTCAGTATTTCTAAGAGAGTAATCTGCAGGGAAAACTTTTTAAGTCTGCCAACTCATTAGACTCACAAAAATATGTTCCTAATTACGTTTTTCTTCCTTATCACAGCTCCATTTGCAATCCACCTGAGGAAAATTCTTCGGAGTCTGCCCAGGGTACAAAAATATCTATGCAAACACTTTCAAGCAGGAGCCACACACATATATGCTCCCATTGTTTATTTTTAAATTGCCTGTCCACTCTCTCCTCCCAATCCACTCCAGCCACCTGTGATAGACTACCGCACCTGTTAGTATCTTATATGCCCTAACTATTCCCTTGTCAATAGCACTGTGACGACCCCTCCACCTCTGGGCCAGTTATCATGGAGCCTCAATCCTCACCACTGGCACCTGCGGGGAATGTCCACTGAGAGAATAACAGGTATACACACAATATCTCCAGATGCAGCTCTCTGCGTCAAAAACAATCAAGCACAATTCCACTTAAAAGCCCACTGGGAACACAGTCCGTCTTGGACTGGTTTCTCCCTCTTTCGACAGATCCCCAGTACGACTCCCCACTGGCACAGGTATAGAGTTGAGATCTTAGACCAGTGTCCAAGCAAAGACCTCCAGCACCATCTTTGTCCAACCAGTGCTTCGTGTCCCTGCCAAAGTAGCTGACACACACTCCTTTAGGTTTGAATTACACACACGCGCACACACATACACACACACACACACACACACACACACAGACACCTGGAAAAGGCTGGCACAGGTTTACTAGCTATGTCCCCTTCTGCCCAGACTATAAGGTAACTATGACTGCCACCAGACACTCCTGCCAGCTACCTTAAGGCTCTTCCAAGAGTACCCAATATATAGAGTGAAATTACTATTAATATAAATGGTAGTTTGACCAAGAGCAAGGCTATTACGAGGGGCCTGTACAGTGTCACCAAATAAATATGTAAGTACTCTCAAAACTTAAATATCTCTACAAAGAACAGCTGCAATGAAAGGTTAAATACATTTAATAGTAAATAATAAAAGAACCAAAAAATATATATTCACAGTGACATTAAAATTCAAAAATCAGAGGAAATATTTAAAATAACATTGAAGGACAGGCTCAGACAAAGAAAAAATATCTAGACTAAGCTACACTATATTCCTGACTGAATCTGACAGAGTTACTATTCCTTATTCACTTAACAGAGCAAGGAAGCTGATGCGGTGAAGGTTGTTGTCAGGCCCAAGACAAAATACTGAATGCTCAGTTTCACTAACAGACTTCTCAAAATGTCTAAAATGTTGCTTCTTGGATAGCTTGCAGAATGATCTGACTTCTAGTCCCCATGCAAACCCCCATTGCTGGAAGCTGGCAAGATTTAGCACCTACCTGTAAAAAATACACACACAAGGGGCTTTTGCTCAGATCTGTAGCAGGTGCTGGAAGTCATAAAACAATTTCATACCTCCATGCTTCCAGAGTAGTAATTAGTTCATCCCAAGACAATACAGAAAGCTTCCTAGTACAAACTTTGTGTCTCGGACTGCATTGAAACCTGTGAGATGACATCTTTATGGCCTAGCCTATAAAGTGATTTAATTTCAGATATATTTTACAGTTTGCTGGACTGAGGTTAAACTTCCAGCTCCCTCTATTAAAACATATACATTTAAACAGTTACAATATTGCATGTACAGTTCTATTCTCTCCAGTAGGGCATACTGTGGATACATTTCAAACACAAGCATTTTACAAAATATCTTTTCAATACAAACATCTATACAAATCAGTTTGATATACACATGGCAAACAGTTCTAATACATTTCTAACATAAGCATCTTGTATAAATCAGTTTGATATTCACAAAAAAAATTTACAAAAATCCAGCTAGTTGTGCTGGCAGTACCTCCTATTGTCACAAGCAGCCTCCACTCCAGATTCCACTAAAATCTATACCAGTGATGGTCTTTTGCTTAGGATCCCCCTATTTCTTTCTCTTGGCTTGTATTCAGATACCAATCTTTGATAGGAACAGCAATCTCTAGCCTGCAGTCCAAATGAATTATTGCCTTCTTCCCATTCTATGACTTTTACCTCTCTAACCATTTGCTACCAATACTTCGGTTTCCCTGCTAGTCTTCTCCAGTAAATTCCAGTCCTCCATCCATTCTCTGCACCCCTAACTGCAGTCATCCTTATCAGCAGAATCTCCTTTTTCCAATCCTGTAGCATTTCTTAGAATTCCCTCTGCTACTTTAAGAATACAATATTCTGTACGTTTATTGCTATTCTCTTTAAAGATATGCATCCAAAATCCCACTCTCTCCTTGTTTCTTGAGGTGCCCCACCCCTTTTCCTCATCATCCCTTTCCAGTATTAATTACAGCTTTCTGCTTAGGCTGTGTTTAGGAGCCATTTGTGTAGCTCTAAAATGCCACTTCAAATCAGGTAATCCCAAACCACCTTGTTTTATTGGAAGGATCAACGTATCCGATTGGACTTTCTCTCATCCCCTCCCAAATAAAATCTTCAACTCTTATTAATTACTATCCAAGGTGTCTCCTATAGTTGAGAATACGCCTGACCTGCACATAAAACTAAAGGGACTACAAACAATTTCACCACTTTTATCACATAACCAAAAAAAGCAGAACTTCCAATTTTTCAGTTTTTTTATCATCTTTCCTTTAGTCTCTTCCCATAGATCCTTAGTTGCCATAACAGAATCCTTTCTAATCCATACTTCTAAGTACTTAATTTTAGCATGCCCCCATAAATATGGGCACTGCTGAAACAATTTATATGCAGGTACAGTTTACAGCTATTGCATTGGCTTTATTTTCATTAATTTTGTATTCTGAAAAGACTTGAAACTATCTCAATGTTCCACAACACTGAAATGTCTTTCTGGCTTTATCAAGTATAAAATAATATCATCTGTAAATAATGCCACCACGTCTTGTTTACCATACCAATAATAACCTTGAATTTCTTAGTCCCTTTTTTCTTTGCCAATGGTTTTAAATACAACACAGCATTGGTATAGTTATGGATCCTACTGCCTTTGTTTTCTTGTTACGTGCATCTCAGATCTAGCACCTGTGTTTTATTATGTTAGACAAAGGCCTATGTGGTTCTGCAATTAAGAATCATCTCATAAATAGGAACAAGACTCAAACTCTGTTGGCAGCTTCATTGAAGACTGTTATATAGCACGTTTTTGGCTTTTTTATATAGCTGTTCAATGTTTGACAAGAGAGGTAAGCTTCAGTTGTATATACTGTATAAAGAAATGAAAATAAAAATACAACACGTTTGTATTTGTACTGCAACATTACTTCCACAGGTAACTATAGAAATCATTTCCTGAGTTGTAATCATAGAAAGTTGAGGCAGTATATCTGGATGTTCTTTATTTTATCTACATTTGTTGACAGGTGTAGAATATTGATCCCTCTGGACCACTTTCGGGCTCAGACCAGAGAAGCTAACAGAAATGATTACAGTACAAGTTTTAAAAAGATAGTTGTCACTGAAAAAATATAACACATTTTACCATAAATTTTCTCTAAAAGTAAAAATACTTAGCAAGAGTTAATATAAACAAAACAAATGATTCACAACCATTTGTTAGCAAACAACTTATTCAGTTAGGTTATAGGGTTCAGAGAACAAGGAAAAAAAGGGGTAAAGATTTCTGTTAGAAGAGTCAAGACTGTTTTTGAAAAAAATGTAATGTTCTTTTATATGTTCATTCATTCCCTTGTGAATTGGGTAGAGTACTGATCTCTGGGGACCATTTTCCGGTTTCAACCCAGGTAATCAACCAAAAGAACAAAATGAAAAAGCAAATAAATACATAAAGTATGTACAAGCACTCAGTATGAGCATGTAAGCACGCTGTAAATAAAACATAGTCAAGTTCCTAGAGAACATAATCATAGAAATTGTGTGCTTTGGAGAAATTTGAAGAATTTGGTGCAGATAAGGTAGGTGCAATTAAAGACTGAAGTGAGGGAGATGGAAGGGAAGATACAAGCTGCTGACATAAGGGAATGAGATAACTACTCTCATTTCATAACGGGGGATTTATGGAGGTGAAAAAATGGAATTACATGATGGTAGGTGCTCTGGAAGCAAACGTAATGAATCCTTTTGAGCACATATAATACTTATGTTCTCTCTGAAAGTTGTTGGATGTTTGGAAAGACTTATCTGGGATGGAAATCCCATGTTTTTGGAAAGACTTATCTGGGATGGAAATCCCATGTTTTTGGACTGAATATGGAGAAGTCCTGATATGTATTTTTTTAGTTTGGAAAAGGGGCTTTGTAAGTGAATTGTGGAAATGGTTAGAGAGCTGAGGTTTTAAGTTGGTAGAAAAGTCTCTCTGGGATCCTCAGTGCAAAATGTAGGGATCGTTCAATGATAGTTTAAAAAGAAGGCAACCTAAAAAAAGTGCATTTTTTTGAGGGATGGGGAGCAATTTCACTTAGGAGAGGGTAAGGTATGGGTATTCTGTTTTGGGACAGAAGGTGATAAATCTACAAATATTGTTTAATGGGTGGTTAGATTTTTCTTTGAGGCAGTTGAGGTCAGAGGGAGGCCATTATTCTACTTGGGGAAGAAGAACCACTTTTCTGATTCCTGCTTGAGGGCACTGAGAAAGGTGGAGATTTTTAGGCCACAGAAGAGGAATATACCAACTTTGGTGTCTTGGCTATGGTGTTGGAAGTTGAGAGTGGGATCTAACCAAATATTGCAGTATTTGTAGTACGGAACTGTTTCTAAGATGGAGGCTTGGTTGAGGTATAAGGAGCAGGATGGGTTAACTGTTGACAGCTATTGGGGGGAAGCAACAAAGAATGACTTTTTGTACAGAGAGTATATGACAGAAAGAGAATGAAGGGAATAATACAGAGAAAAGGGGAGAACAATAGAGTTAAGTGTAGGTGGCGATTGAAAGTAGGAGGAATACTAAATGTCTTGATTTAAAAAGATATGTCACTGCATAAACCTGAGATGGATGGAGGTTGGGTTAATTAGCTCAGGTGACTACACTTCTGTGGAAGTCTTGACAATGAGCATTGTTTGTTAGCACTGCAAAGATAGCCTCCAGTTTTAACTTGAGATGTCTCTCTCTCTCTCTCTCTCTCTCTCTCTCCAAGGTTTGATACCTCTTCGTACATTTTACAAATAATACTGATTAGTGCTTGCACATATGATACTACAAAACTGTTTAAAATCAAATGACTATCACTGTATCAGTCATGGCATTACTCTAAAGCAGTACAGCACTAGAAAATGTGGACGGCTGTGATTATAAACAGAGTAAAATGGATGCAAATAAATGTCACAGTGTTAACTCCCAGATTACCTTGCTATGGATGTTTTTGTGCACACAGAAAGGGAGGATACAAGGATTCAGACATGCTTAGTATATTAATCAAAGGAAGGGAAACACCCTCAAATTTAAAAGTGCTGGAACAGAAACAATGACATTTTCATGCAGAGATACACAAGGGTTATCCCAGTTAAGGGCTTCTTGAAATCTTATTAGTGACCAACCAAGAATGTCTAAGAGCACTGAATTAAAAATTTCTGTTCCTTTTGTGAAAGGGAAAGCTACAGATTTATTATCTACAAAATATATTCTATAACAGGCAAACCAAGAAAATACGTGTAAAAAAAAGTTATGTTCTCACCACAATGTTCCATCGGTATGTCCATTTTCATTTTTCTTCAACAGTTGGGTTCAGATGTGACCCTCAGATCCAACTCTGCTGTTTTTTTTAGCTTGTGGCCACTAAAATGTTCTTGAACTCTTCCCTTACCCAAAACACACCAACCCCCAACATACCACATATTTTGTTTACCCGTTTACAAATGTAAGAAATATCATATATTATAGATGAAGGAAGCCATAATCTGGAACTCAACATAAAGGACACAGGTGTCCTTATTTCTTGTTTTTCCAGAAAAAAATTGGTAAGAGGTTGGAGGGGGGGGGGGTTAGAGAAAGAAAATGGACAACACAGTTGGAACGTTATGGTGAGTACATAACTTCTTTATCTGATGTTGTCAATTTTCATTCATTCCTCAGTTGGGACAGAGTCCCCAGCTACTTAACACCAAGTGGTCTCTAGAAGGATATTCCTGAGCACATTTGAGCAAAAAGTTGCTCTTCCCCTCAAGACCAGATCCAGTTTGTAATGAGCAATAAAGGTATGAGGATTGGCCCAAGTTGCAGCTGCACATGTTGTTCCATGTAAGTCCTAGACAGAAACAGTGAAGTAGCAGCCATGGACCTAGTTGATTGTGCTTTTAATTGTATTGGTAGGGACAGCCCCAACTTGTAGACAAATGCTATGCAGTCAACCATCTGGCTAGAGTTCTATTTGCCAATGATTTGCCCAATTTTGAATCTGCAAAGGAGACAAATAATTGGGCTGTTTTTCTAATATACTTTGTTCTATGCAACTAAAAACACAATTGTCTGTGAACATCTAGTAAGTGTAGTGTATATTTATCTTTTTAGTATTTAGAAAAGAAAACTGGCAGATTGATGGACTGGTTGATATTAGATTCTGATACTACCTTAAGAAGGAAAGTAGGATGAGTTCATAATGTTATTTTATCCTCGTGGAAAAATCAGGGAAGTTTAGAAGACAAAGCTTATAACTCAACTTCTGGCAGAAGTGATTGCTACTAAAAATATAGTCGTTCCGGTCAGAAACTTAAGATCACATTTTGCTGCTGGTTCAAAGGCGGGATGAATCAAGGCCTGCAGTAACAGGTTTAAGTCCCATGAAGGAGTTGTATCTTTATAAGGTCTCAAGAGAAGACTGCCTTTCAAAATGGCTTTACAAAGTTTGGATGAAGCCAGGAAAGTCCTTCACTGAAAACTGTTACCAAAACCTCTAGAACACTCTGTACTGGGGCAGAAAAGGGGGTCAATATGTTTCTGATTCGCCAAAAAAAATCTTTTTTACTTACAGTTTTCTGGTAGAACTGTATGGGAAGATAGAAGAATATGATGAACAGGGGATGAGAGCATGGGTTGTCTGGCTATTAGAAGAAGTGGAAAAAACATGCTATTAGCTTAAGGTTTGAGATATCTGGAAGAATCATGCCTGTTGGGTGAGACAAGAGGTATGGAATTGGATCCAGAATCTAAGGTTGGTAAACTAGATGAGGCGAAAGAAAGGGGAACCAAATCTGTCAAGGCCAGTAAGGTGCAAAGTGGATGACTTTGCTCTTCAACTGGTCAGATTTATACAAAAACCTGGGGATTAGCGGAGTTGGAGAATAAGCAGAGGTAACCTGGGGGGGGAGCAACTGTGGAACAGAGCTTTCCTTTACGATTCCCCCCCTGTGGGGGGATTAGGACAAAGAAGCTGCTGCACTTGTTTAGGGGAGATGCAAGGAGATTGCAGCAAGGTTGACCCCATTGGCAAAAAATCATTTCCACCATTTTCATGTTGAGAGATGACTTGTGAGGTAGTAGAATGGACTTGCTCAGTTTTGTCTGCTATCACGTTGGATTTCCCCAGAATGTGCATTGCTATCAGAAACCAGCTGGTTGAAATCGCCCATTGCCACACTCTGAGGGCTTCTCGTCACAGGGGGAAGATCTGGTTCCTCCTTTTTCGTTGATGTACCAAACCACTGTCATTGTCTGTTTGGATTGCAATTGTTCCAAAAGGGAGACAGTCTTGAAAGGGCAGCAAAGCTAAGAACACTGCTGTCATTTCTAGGACACCAATAAGCATGTTGGCCTCTTCAGGGGACAAAATGCCTTAGACCATCTTCCCCAAGAAGTACCACCCAACTAATCTGGGAGGTGTCCGTAGTCACTATGGCTTTGGGTTGAGGGAGAATGAAAGGATGAGCTTGTAAAACCTGATCTGACAAAATCCATCACCAGAGGTATCTCTTGCATGCCTGAGTGATTATCTGACATATGTTGGTAAAGAATTGACCATTGTGTTGCTAGCATCCACTGAATAATTCTCATGTGAAATCTGGTTAGAAGAATTAGAAAGTACAGTTGTGTACACTTACCATAAATATAGATGTTCGAGTGTATTCACTGTTGCAGTCATCACACATTTGGGTTAGCTGCCTGCAAGTCGCCCTCAGCTGGCCTGAATACCAGAGTCTTTGGATTTGTGCATCAGATGCTGTCGCTTCGTCCATGTCAGGTCATCAGGGGTATAAAACATGCAGCCGAAGCCATTACAACAGTTTTCCTTGCCCCAGATGTCAGGTGCCCTCACAATAGGAAGCAATTATACAGTATGGAACACCCCCAGCGAAAAGCAAATACACATGATATAATATATGCCAAACAAGGAGGAAAGATAAAAGTCCAGAGAAGTCAGGGGGCTGGAGGGAGGGTAACCAGGACTGCAACAGTGAATACACTCGAACACCTACATTATTGGTAAAGTGTACACAACTGTATTATGTTCTTCATGTTTCACTGTTGCAGTCATCACATTTGGGTTGATTCCCAAAGCAAAGGAAGGGTGGGGGTAGTTAAAGAGCATGAGGGCTAGCAATAAGGCCCTGTAAAACTGCTGTGGCAAATCCAGCTCTGGATTTAGAAAAGATAGGCAGGTGGTAATGCTTGGTGAAAGTATGTACAGAGCTCCAGGATGTCCCTGGTAGGGACTCCTCTGAGAAATGCAGTAGAGGTAGATGTAGCCCTGGTGGAATGTGTTCTTATCCCCAGTGGGGTAGGTTTTCCATGGTGTTTGTAGCAGAAATGGATGCAAATTGCTATCCATTTGGAAATGGTTTGCTTTGAAATGGCCTTCCCCTCTGCCCCTGCAGCAAAGCTCACTAGCAGCTGGTCAGATTTTCTGAGAGGCTTAGTCCTGTCCAAAGAGAATCTAAGCAATCTGTGTACGTCCAGAGAATGCAGTATCCTTTCACCTTTATTCTGAGGATTAGGGAAAAAAATAGGCAAATGAATGGACTGGTTTATAGACACACTAGACACCAACTTGGGCATGAAGGATGGATTAGTCCTGAGGGAAACCCTGTCTGCATGGAAGATAATGAAGGGTTCCACTGTCATGAGAGCCTGCAGTTCAGACACTCTTCTTGCTGAAGTGATGGCGAGAAGTAAAGCTATTTTCCAAGAAAGGAATTTCAACTCTGCTGTAGCAGCTGGTTCAAAGGGGGGGGGGAGAGTGAGGTTTTCCAATACAAAGTTAAGGTCCCAGGTTGGTGTGGGAGCCCTTCTGGGAGGTCTTAGATTTTGGACCTTCTAAGGAATCGTTTTAGCAGGGGATGAGAGAAGAGGAGTGGGCCAGTATTATAATGTGCTGATATGGCAGAGGCATGAATCTTAATTGAAGAGAAAGATAGGCCCTTGTGGAGCATTTCTGTTAAATAATCTAGAATATGAGGTAAGCTGGGCACCGTTGTGCCCATCCCCTGATCCTGGGTCCAGGAACAGTATCTTTTCCACTTTTCTGAATAGGATTTTCTAGTACTAGGCCTCCTTGCCTCAAGAACGACACCCAGCACCTGATTACTGAGGGTTGCTGGAGGTGAGGTCAGGGAATTAGCCAGGCTGCAAGGTTCAGGGTTTGAAGCTGAGGGTGCAGAATCTGGCCCACTTGCTGGGACAGCAGGGAAGGTGTCTGAGGCAGGTGCCAAGGTTGCACCACTGTCAGACTGCACAAAAGGGTGTATCAGTGCTGGCGAGGCCAGTCTGGTGCAATCAGTATTGTCCTTGGCTTGTCCTGTGTGATCTTTAGAAGAACCTTTGAGAGGAGAGGCAGAGGGGGAAGGCATAAACTGAGAAGCTTTCCCAGGTAAAGGACAGGGCATCCACTTTCCAAGCTTGACTGTGGGGAGGTTTGGTGCAGAATTTGTTCAATTGGTAGTTCTGAGGGGAGGCAAACAGGTCTACCTCTTGAGTCCCCCATTTGTTCCTCAAGATCTTGAATATTTGGGGTTCCAGTTTCCATTTGTGTGGGTCCATGAGATTTCTGCTTACGTCGTTTGCCAGTGAATTTAGTTTGCCTGGCAGGAACTGAGCTTGTAGGTTCACTTGGTAGCTCAAGCCTGTGTTCCACCGAGCCATGGCTAGTCTGCAGATTGGGTAGGAACTCCTGAAGGTTGCTGTCTTGTCTGTGTAGTATCTGAGTTGCCTGTGGACATACAGAGCATGTAAAATCTTTTCCCCTTTATTTTTTGGATCTGGAAAGAAAAAGACAGGAAGATGCATACTTTAACTGAAAGTAAATTCTGAAACCACTTAAGGCATAAATTAAAGGATTTGCTCTCAAAGAATACCCTCTCTTTATGAAAAATGAGTTAACAAGCTCTTATGGTGAGGCACCTTAATCCCATCTTTTTGCAGATGTCAGAGCAATAACTAACACTGTTTTCCAAATTAATAACTTCACTTCAGCCTTGTGAGCTGGTTCAAATGGAAAAGGTACTAGTTTCTCCACAGCAGAATTAATCTCACAAATGAGCAGTCTAAGATGGGCAAACATGCAGAATCAATTTCAAAAATTGTTCGACTGCAGGTTGGGCAGAAAGGGGGCTCTACGGGCAGAAAAGAAGAAAGAGATGAATCTTGAAAGAGAAAGAAAGGCCAGAGGATAGTAAATCACAAACATTGTAGAACCAGAGGCATCTGGACGTTAACAGGGTCCTGGTCTTACTTTAGCACTAACAAACATACTTGCCCATCTGATTTTTTAGTAGCAGGTTTCTTAGATTCCTTTACGACCTGTTGCACTTTGTCAGAAAACAGGTACCTAAAAGGTATTAAAACTGAAATAATTCAGGCAGGCAAACTCAATGTGGTGAAGGATGTGGTGCATCAAACAACTCCTGTCTTCTGTGGTTAAATTTACCCTGTGAGGAAACTCATGGTTATTGCCCTTTGCCATTTTCAAAAAGGAGAAAGAATAGTTGTGTAAAATCTTACCTTAACCATAGATGTCCTTCTCTTCCATGTAGCAATATTCATAACCTTTGGCGGGGGTTATCCTCTGCTTAGCTACCTGAATGTCTTGTCAGTATACAAAAACTTCTGGTCACTGCAGGGTACGTGAGACGCCTGACATTGACTAAGGGAGAGTGTGCTTAAAAGTGATGCCTGCACGTACCAAACCTCAGAACTGAGCGAACTCCAGTCGGACCCCAGTTCCAGGATAACTGTATGAGTCGAGTGCCATCCAAAAAGGGACAGTTTAATGGAAGTAGGGGGAAGGAGAGAGGAAAGGAAAACTGCAACATGCAAGAAGACATCTACGAGTATGGTAACATTTTACACCACTATTTTATGGCCTTCTATTCTTATGTTTCAGTATTCCAAATCCTTGGGTGAGTGCCACAGCTCAAAGGGAAGAAGAGGGTGGAGGCCTGGAACTATTTTCTAAGAATCCATGAAGGACTGCCCTGGATTTAGAAACGTGGTCCAATCTAATGTTTGGTAAAGGTGTGAACAGAGGTCCATGTAGCTGCCTCCAAAATGGAGGTGGTATCAAGTCCTTTAAAGAAAACCCCAGAAGAAGCCATAGCCCTAGTGGAGTGGGCTTTAACCTTAGATCCTAAGGATTTTTCATGGTATGCACAGCAGAAGGAAATTGTCCTGGAAATCCAGGCAAAAATGGTCTGCTTAATCACTGCTTTCCCCAGAACCCTGGGGTGAAAGGAGAAACTACTGGTCTGATTTCCTGATAGACCTGGTCCTGTCAAGGTAACACCTAAGCTGTCTGTGCACATCAAGGGAATGCAAGACTCTCTCATTGTCATTCTGAGGGTGAGGAAACAAAGTGGGGAGGTTAACAGCTTGGTTTAAGGATAACTCATTGACCACTTTGGGCAAGGAGGAGTTGGTCCCAAGAGTTACTCTGTGCTTTTGGAAGGTGAGGAAAGGAGAAATAGCCATGATGACCTGTAGTTCTGACACTCTTCTGGCTGACGTCAATGCTACCAGGAGTAGCATTTTCCAAGTGCAGTGTTTTAAAGAAGCCTTAGAGGCTGGTTCAAAGGGGGCCACCGTGAGCTTCTCTAAGACATGGCTCAGGTCCCATGGAGGTGGGATGGGTTTACTGGGGGGCCCGTGATGCAGCACTCCCTTTAGGAATAACTTTGCAGGCAAGCGAGATGCCAAAGTGGGTCCAGAAGCAGACAAGCTGAATAGCAGCAAGGTGGGCTTTAAAAGAGGAGTACGACAACCCTGTCTGCAACAGTAAACACAGGTATGACAGTACCACGTGAAAATCACCCTGAAAAGGGTCAACTGTCTTTTATAGACACCATATGGAGGATCTCTTCCACTTAGACAAATAAAATATCCTAGAGTTAGGTGCAGGATTGTGAGCACATCCTCACTGTAAAGGTGTCTGCAAGTGATCAGAATTCTATCACCCACAGGGTAAGGTTCAGAGACTGTAGGTGTAGGTGAATTAGGGATCCCTTATCCCCTGTGAGAAGGTCCATACTGTGAGGTAAACTTGTGGCGACTGCCCCTGGCCAAATGCAGGAGTAGGGGGAACCAGTGCTGTCTTGGCCAAAAGGGAAATCATCAACAAGATTTTCAGTTTGTCCTGCTGGATTTTTAGTAGGACTTTCTGAAGAAGTGGAAAGGGGGAATGCATATAGAAACATCCCTTTCCAAGAGATTGAGAAGGAATCCGTTGCCCTTGCCAGGGGACTAGGTAGCCTGGTGTAAAAGGATGGAAGTTGTCTGTTCAGAGGGGAGGCAAACAGATCTGAGGTGTGCCCCATTTGTGGACTGTCCAAGAACACATTCCGTGGAATATCCATTCGTGGGACTGTGATATGGTCCTGCTCAAGGTGTCTGCCTGGGTGTTCTTATCTGAAGGGATATACACTGCCTGCAGAGTGACTTCATGTCGTGTGGCAAGCTCCCAGACTTGGAGAGCTAGTTTGCAAAGCAAATAGGATTTTGTCCCCTCCTGCTTGTTCACATACTACAGAACTGTAGTGTTGTCTGTGAACAAAACTGTTCACTCAAAACTGGTTCTGTTCCCTTAGAACTAGCCAGTTTTCTAGTTTTAGAACTCAAAACTGCTTCTTTGTGCTCAGCACTGTCCAAATCTCATTGCAAGCACTAAATTACAAATTACTGCAACATCCAACTTTCCTCACTTATAAAGAGGAAACCAGTTCTTAGCACTTAAATAAATAAGCACTAACCAGGCATGTCTAAGGGTCAGCACCCAGTGTTTTCTCCTGTCCACCTAATGAATCTGGGCATCTTGGGGCAATGTAGCAATTGCCTCATGTACACTGACAACAATCTCCTCCTACCACCCAAACTACAACCTGTGAGAGATGCACTTTTATAGCCAAACTGAAAGTCAAGCTCTCTCCAGCCAAGACTGGACTAGACAGTCAAGAGGAGAAGGAAAACAACACACCGCACTCTACACATAGTCCATCAAAACCCGCACCACCCAAATTCACACATAGTAACAGAAAACACAAACCTACATTTGTGGAGGCTCTCAATAAAAATCTGTTCAAACATAGAACTCCAAGGCTGAAATGCATGCAACCACCACCACCCCAACACTACCCAAATGACACATAGCCCACAAAATCAGTGTGCCTCTCAACCTCATCCCATAAGGCAAAACAACATACCCAACACACTAGTCAGTGGTGACTCTATAGTCAGGCACACTGATGTCCCACTCACCAGGCTAAACAAGGAGAAAGTTACTGTCAGCTGCCTGTTGGGTGCCAGGATCCACCATATAATGCATGCACTCAGGTCACTCCACAACAAGTACAAATATGACTCTGTCACTGTCCATGTTAGAGTGAATGACCTGAGATGGACCTCCCTGGACTACATGAAGAGAGACATGGAGGCGCTCTGTGACCATGTGGCCAAGGCAGGTATGACACTAGCCCTGGGTAGCATCTTGGCATCACCCAGAATGATACCACAGTACAAGGACAAAATGATTGACTTCAACAATTGGCTAAGCTTCTGGTGTCATTCCAAGGTGTTCCAGTATCTGTCTGCCTGGGACGACATGATCGGCAGGCCACAATGCTTTGCCAGAGATGGCCTGCACCTGTCGCCTCTGGGATTCTGGATACTGGCTAAGCTCTTGCCGCCCCTATAGTGCCTTTTTCAAGCAAGGTTCAAACATCAAATGCACCACCATAGTAGATACAAACAAGCAAAATCTAAGGGTAATCCTACTCAATGACAGAAGTCTAAACCTCAAAATCCACTCACTCGGGGCACTCCTTAAGATGGAGTACATCGACATCTGTGCAGTGACAGAGCCCTGGTTTAAGGCTCCAGAGAGCACCCCTGCATTACCAGGCTACAATTCTTACCACACCTTTCAGCTACCTAACCTGGACCGAAACACTAAAGGAGGAGGCGTGTCCATATTCATAAAGGATATCCACACCTCCAGGTTAGTTGCTCAACATAATGCATCCAAAATTAACCAAGTACAATTAACACTGGGCAAGACTGCAATTCAGGTTGTAGCCCGTCACAGATCTCCTGTCATACCCCAGGACACCCACTCCATGTTTCTCGATATACTGGATAATATTAAGGTACAGCCCAATACCCTAATATTGGGAGATTTCAACTACCCCACCATCAGCTGGGAAAACTACTCATGTACTAACCAATCTGCCCAACGTTTTCTAGAATTCATCAATTCCAACGCTCTGGATCAGCTTGACCATACCCCTACCAGGGGCAGCAACATCCTAGGCCTGGTCATTACCAATATGGGTAACAGATACTCCACTCCAGATGTCAACTCCTCACTGGTCAGGTCTGACAACAAGCTAATCACCCTAGACATCCATATCCCACTCCCACCTCCCATTAAGGAAACCACCGTAAAAAAATTTCTCCAAAGGCAACTTCAAACTTCTTAAATCAGAAGTGGCCAACTTCACATCACCCACACAGATGGAAAATAGAGACAAGACTGCTGAATCATATACAAAAGCACTGTATAAGCATATACACAAGTGCATGGACCGGGCTATCCCCAACAGAACCAAGACACTATCCACCAAAAAAAAGGAAGCCAATCTGGTGGTCCCCTGCCATAAACAAACTATACAACAGAAGGAAGAAACTGTTGTAAAAAAAAAAAAGTAAAATTCCATGATCGCAGTAACTCCCTGGTCAGCCTCAGGAAGAAGCGGAGATTCCACATAAAATCCTCCAAAGCTGGTTGCGAAAATAAAATCACCATGGTTTCTAAAGACAACCACAAAGCTTTCTGCAGCTAGGTCAAGAATCTCAATGGCAACACTCATATCTGCTCAGAACTACAGCACAATGGCACTACATTTACCAAACCAACTGATATTGCCAACATCCTGGCAGAATGGTTTAGTGCAAACTTTACTCCCTCTCACCCCCTTAAGGGCCCATTATTCTCCATACCAGAAGATTGCAAAGCCCCTGTAATCACAGACGCACAAGTAAAGACTGCACTCTCCAAAGCCAAGAACACAGCATCCATGGGACCGGACAACATCCCAGGCGGCATTCTGCATAAACTGGCACCCCACCTAAGTACCATGTTCAACCATAACCTCACCTCAGCTTTGGGCCTATGGAATGGTGCACAGTGACTGTTATCCCACTCCACAAAGGGGGTGCCACCACTGACCCCGGGAACTACCGCCCCATTAGCCTGATGAGCCTGGTATGCAAGGTCATGGAACGCATCATCCTGGAGCTTATAAACAAAGACACGGGTAACCTCCAAATTCTGGAGCCCACTAAGTTCAGGTTTGTAAAAGTTAGATCATGCCTACTAAACCTGACTGACTTCTTCGAAGCAGTCACCAGAGCCGTGGATGAGGGTAAGGTGATGCACACAGCCTATCTTGACCTCGCCAAGGCTTTCAACACCATCCCCCACTCTGGTATTATAGATAAACTCACTGGACTAGGCATAAATCCATGTGTCACAAGATGGGTGGCCAACTGGCTCACTGACAGAATCCACACAGTGAAAATAGCAGACTCCAAATCTGACTTTAGGCCAGTGAGAAGCAGAGAACCACACAGTGTGTTCCTGGGTCTACTCCTGTTCGGTATCTAATTCTCTGAAGTCCAGGCTAATACACAGCTGGTCTCTGATGAATGAAATTCACAGACAACTGCAAACTAGGAGCAGATTTACCTAAGGATGTGGACATTCTACAAAGAGGCCTCACTGAGACTGATGCTTGGTGTCAAAGTCATGGCCTAAAGCTCAATGCCAAGAAGTGCACTGTCATCCCCTTTGGGGAAAAACACCGTACCCATGAACTAATACATAGGTGGTAGCCTATTAAACACCAAAAGTGTGATAAGAGACCTTGGGACACAGGTGGACAGTAGTCTCTCCTTTGATAATCACATCGCCACAGTAGTCAGGAAATCCTTCTATGTGGCACACCTCATCACAAAGGGGTTCTCCTCCAGAAAAAGAGATGTCATCGTTCCTCTCTATTCATCCCTCATCTGACCCACTATAGAGTACAATGCCCCATTTGGCATGTACCTCGCAAGACATCTGCAACAACTAGAAAGGCCACAGAAAATACCTCATTAGGGGGATTACCGGCCTCAAACTGATGCCATATGCAGACTGTCTCAAAAAACTCCATCTCTACTCCGTCACATATCCCTGACTCAGAGGTGACCTCTGCCTAACATACAAAGCCATGTCTAACCCAGATCTGATGGACATGCTGCACTTAAAGAAATCCCAATCTCTCCGAGCCACCTGTTCCAGGAACCTAAACCTTGTCACCACAATAAACAGAACATGCTGGAGGGATAGATTCCTGTCCCAGAGACTTCCCATGCTCTGGAACAAGCTACCCATTCATGTCAAGCGGATCTCCTCATTAGCCCTCTAAGAGGAATCTTGGATGGGAAACAGGAAATTCACCTCAGGGATCACTGCTGTGGCGCTGCTCGACAGGGGCACAGGAAAATTATTTTTATGGGTGGCGAAAGCCAGGGAACCTCGTTTGGCTAGGCTTATATAGGCCCTAGGGCCAAAAGCCTAGTACATACTTATGAACAACTTTGGTGGGGCCATGCTTCAGCGCATGTTGAAAGGCCTTTAGGGCCAGAAGAATGGCTCTCATCTCCCTGACATTGATATGTTCTTGTCTGACGGAATCTGACCAAGTGCCCTGGACTATTGGGGAGCCCAAGGCTCTCCCCATCCCAGATCTGAGGCATCCATGTACATCTTTTGTACTGGCAAGGGAGCCTGTAATGGGAGTCCTGGGTTGAAGGTCACTTGATTCAACCACCGGAGAATCTCCTTCCTGAGACAATGAAGGAAAGGACTTTTGTACTCTAATGGGTGTGAGTGCTGTGTCCATATAGACCTTAGGTACCACTGTAACTTCCTCATGTGGAGCCTGGTCAATGGCAACATAGGGACAGTCGATGCCATATGACTCAGGAGTCGGAGGTACTGCCTGGCAGTCAAGGCTGTGACGAAGGACAGACGAATGTACTGCCTTAAGTTTTCCACATTTTGAGGTGGCAGTAAGGCCCTCATGACATCTGTCCTTATCCTGCACCCCAGGAATATTTGGTCCTGAGGAGAGCTCAGGTTGGACATGGGGTAGTTTATTTGAAACCCAGTGCTTGCAGGACTGATATTACTGTTTGTAGACAGTATTGCAGGGATTTTGAGCAGTCTGCCTGGATCAGTAGGTCATCAAGGTAAGGGAAGATTTGGATCCCTTGAGTCCTGCAGAAGGCAATCACTGGTGCTAGGCACTTGGTGAAGACCCCTGGTGCTGTAGAAAGTCCAAAGGCAGGCACAGAACTGAAAATGTGATGAGCCCACCAAGAAGCAAAGAAATCTCCTGTAACTGGGCCTTACGGGTATGTGCAGGTAGGCATCCTTGATATCCAATGCAGCTAAGAATCCCTGAAGGAAAATCAAGGGGAAGATGATCTGCAGAGTGAGCATTCAAAAGGAAGGAATTTGCAGGAAAAGATTGAGGTGGGGATAGGTCTAGGATTGGTCTACAGGGACCATCTTTACTTGGGACTAGAAAGTCTTGAATAGAAACACTTTCCCCTTTCTGTAACAGGGACTGACTGAATTGTACCCTGGGTCATGAGACTCTAACTGGTTGAAAAAGGGGGAGCTGTTTTTTGGGTGGCTGTGGAATGCCCTTCAAGGAAGATGTTGTGATCTAGAGCATAAAATAACCCTTTACTATAATGTTATAAGGCCCACCTGTCTGAGATGATGTTTTTCCAAACATGTAGACAGTCAGAGAGTCTTAGAGAAAGGGGAATGGTTCTGATAGGTTTATTCAGTAATGGCAGGTAGTCATAGACTACCTGCCCTGTCCTGAAACTGAGGCTTCTGGGCCATAGCCTGACTAGGCCTGGATGCAGTTTATTGCTTCCTGGTGCTCTTTCTGCTCCTGGAAACAGGTGGAGGGGCAGAATGCTTCCTTATACATTGGGTTTTTGAGGGATAATTCCTCTGGCATTTGGAGATCGGAGAAACAAACAAGTCATTCAGATCTTGTAGCTCCTTCCCCTTCTGATGCAGAGTTTTGAACAACTCAGCCACTTTTGTCCCAAAGAGGGCAGAATTATCTCTACCAGAACCTACCTGACATTGTAGCCATCTCTGAGACTTGGTTAAAACCATACATCTCTGACTCATAAATTCTACCCCCTGGTTTCCAAGCCCTTAGATATGCCCGCTTGAATAGAAAAGGTGGAGGGGTAGCCTTGATATTCTCTAATATACTCCCCATTATTCCATACCCAAATCCCATTCCTCAGTTTAACACAGAAATTGCAATAGATGTGCTACAAAGGAATAATCATAAAAGTATCTGCATCATATCCCTCTGCATTCCCCCAGGTAACACCACTACTTTAGAAGAAATCCTCTAATGGGCCTCAACTAATATTAACCTAGAGACCTACATTCTAGGTGACGTTAACATAGACTGGAACAAAATTAAAAAACAGAATCCTGCCATATTTGTCAATCTATTAAACTTTACTCAATTTACTAACTCTATCACCAGACCCAATAAAAACAATCCTCCTGGATCCTAGCTGCCCACCCTAACAACATCTTAGACTCAGGCATCCTTCCTGACTCTATTAGCGAGAGCCTGCCTGCCTCCATCCACCGAGCAACCCACTCCTCCCCTTACCAGCACCAATATATACATACTCATAACCTTACAAACTTAACCCTATAACCTTCTCTAACACCCTCAAACAAATTAACTGGAATAATCTAAAAACACTTCCTCTAGATAACGCCATTGATTACTTCAACTCTACTTTCCTAAATGTACTTAATACCCAAGCCCCTCCACGAACTATAAGAGTCAAACCCAACTATGCGCCATGGCTAACTAAGGAAACCAAAAAACTTATGCAACAACGAGATAAATGCTGGAAACTTTCTCAGCACAATAAACATCCTGAAACCCTTCTTAAATATAAGCAACTCCACAACCTCACTAAAAGACATACAATCAAAGCAATCAATCCCACTACATAAAACTCCAAGCCAACCACTCCAAAAACCCCAAACAATTCTGGAACTCCATCAACTCACTCCTTAACCCAGGCACCAAAAACAACCCTTGTCCTGACACCACTAAGAGTGACATAGAAATTGCCACTCTATTCAACTCCTTCTTTACTAACTCTATAGCTGAACTAAGTCCTTCCCAAATACCCCACCCACACACGTTAGTTACTCTACCCCAGCCTCTAAACCCAACTCTCCCCCTACCTTTGAACTTAAACCAATTTCTACCTCCTACATAAAAAAACTCCTCAGCAAGCTAAAACCATGCTCCAATACCCTAGACAACATTCCCCCTAACTTCTGAAAAATTGGTGCAGATGGTATCGCCCTCCCTGTTAGCATCTTAATCAACAGATCTATACAAGAATCTTATGTCCCCAAGGCTTTGGTGTGCTGCCTTTATACATCCTCTCCACAAAGGTGGTAAATATAATACCTCAAACTTTCACCCCATAGCCATCCTCTCCCCAGTATCAAAAATACTGGAAAGATGCATTCATACCCACCTAATGCCCTTCCCAACCAAAAACCATCTTATCTCTCAAACCCAACATGGCTTCTGCCATGGCCATAGCACTATTACTGCTCTTCTCTCATTCCTAGATATGGTCAACCACGACCAAGACTCTGGAAAAATATTTTCTACAGTTCTATTAGACCTCTCCAAAGTTTCGATACAATCTTCCATACCCATCTCCTCAGCCACCTTGCTAATCTAAACCTTTCTCACAACACCCTGTCATGGTTTTCAAGTTACCTATTAGACAGATCTCAAGCTGTAAAATGGAAGAAAGGCACCTCAAACTTCCTTCACACTCCTACTAGAGTTCCCCAAGGATCCATTCTTGGCCCAATGTTGTTTAACATCTTCGTCAATGATTTCCACTCTGCCATCCCGAATACTAAAATAGTACAATATGCTGACAACTCCACTTTAATCTGCTGTGCCACCAGCCTCCCAGAACTTCAATCATACACTCAAACTGCCTTCTCCACCACTGAAAACTAGAAGCTCCAAAACAATCCATCTCTACACGCTAACAAATCCAATGTACTACTCTTCCCACCCTCAAAATCCTCCCCTCTTGATAAAAATTCTTTCCAAATTAGAAGTCACAACAATTCTACTATAGAAATTGTTCCCTATGCCAAACTACTTGGGGTTACCATAGATTAACACCTAAAATTTGACATCCATATTCAACTAAACATCAACAAAACACATCAAAAACTTGGCCTGCTATACAGAAACATCCACTATCTCTCTCCTTCTACTAGACAAACCCTCGCCACTACCTACCTGTCTCCCTCTCTATTGTATGGTGCCCCTCTACTAACTTATCTGCCTCCATCTCTTCCAAAACAGAAAGTTGTTACAATAAAATCTCTAAATTTGCCATAAAAGCCAAATACCCCTCCCACCATTGCTCTGCCCTCCACTTACTTAACTGGCTTGAACTTCCCAATCATCTCAACTACCTCCAACTTTCTATTGCCCATAGGCTATTATTTAACCCTACTATATGCCCTGCACTTTCCAACATCCTACAACCATACACCCCTAACAGACCACTTAGATCTGCTCAACTAAACCTTATCACTGTCTTCAAACAAACCGCCCTGCTGGACGGCACCTCCTGTCCTTCTCCTTAGCCAAAAAAATGGAACTCTCTCCTTCCTTCTCTACGAATTATAGAAAACTTTGATAACTTCAAAACCAATCTCCATTCCTACTTTTTCTCTAACTGGAAGTGCAATTGCCTTCCCCACCTAGCCTTCTTCTCCCTCCACTCTAAATTGTATTTTCCTTACTTCTCCTTTCCTTATTACTTATCTCCCTTGGAAACGACTCATTCTTCAGTGTTATCTCATGTACATTATGTATATAAAGGTTCATAGGTTAGTACTAGGCTAACTGTCCTTATAGTTTGCTCTCCCTTTTCTCCCCTGCCTATCATTTGTACTTGTTCTGTCAAAACTGCCATAACAAGACTCATATTATATGTAACCATTTAAAAATTCATGTCAACATATGACTCATGCTAAGTAACCAATGTACCACTTCATGTCTCTGATTTATAATGTACCTGCACCCTTAATGTTAACTTTATTTTGTTTATCTTAATGTATCTGCATCTTGAATTGCAACTTGAATCTGTGAAATATAATGTTTACTATGTAATGTGGAGCTTTTCTCCCCGAGCCTCCACTGAAAATGGGCTCCCAAGCCCAGTGGAACCCCCCCCCCCCCAGTCATCAAACTGAAATAAATAAATAAATCCAGAGGCATGTCCAATAGTTTTGGCCCTAATGTCTTCAGGTAAGGGCTGTAACCTTAGCCAGGAGTATCTTCTCAGGATTGAGGCAGATGCAGCAGATCGGACAGAAGTTTCATCTGCATCGTAGCTGCAACTAATGGAATGCCTAGTGACTTGAGAAGATAAGGATAAGAGGCTGGTTATTTGTGCCTTGTTAGGAGAATCTGGGATCTCGGTCAGAAGCTTAGTGGCTTGTCCTAAAAGGGATAAGGCATACTTCGACATACAAGTTTGATAGCTTACTGCCCTGAAGGCCAAGGTAGCTGAGGTATAAACCTTTTTTTCAAAGACACAACATGACTTAGCTCTCTTTGCCTGTAGGAAAGACTGAGGTGAATGGAACTAATGTTTATGGTTTATCAGCTTTTTAGAACCGGTCAGGCTTTTGAAGGGCAGGGGGGCTGTGATCAGGATTCACAGAGGCTGCATTAAAGGCATCCAGAAATGTGTATAGCTAAAGGAGCAGAGGGAATCCATTAGGAGAAATTCACAGCATCTTTTCTGAACTTTGGACATCTCAGCGGAATCTCCCTTAAAGTGCTCCCTCATATGGGAAATGGTCTCCCCAAAGGTGAGATCCTCACTTGGAGACTGTCTCAGCAGAATCTTCCTCTGGGGAGGCATAACCCAAGGAATGGTATCTGGGGGACATAGGAGAGAGATTCCTCTGAGGAGGAGTCAGAAGAATCCTCTGCTTCAGGTGAAGAAAAATCTGGCGCCTGAGACCTAGGGCTAATTACAGGAGGCGCTACTGGGGTGGGTGAAGGTGTAGCAGGCCTAAGAGCCATAAAAGCATTGAAAAGGCTTGGAGAAAAAAATCTGCTAGTTTAGCTGGCACACTTTACCTTCCTGGATGACATGAACTCACATAGACATGCAGTGACCCTAGCCAACAAAAACATCCTCAATGGGGTACTTATGTTAGAAAAGAAAATCCAACACTGGAATGGCAAGAACAGCTGATATTTGACTGGCAACAGAGAAGTTCTGAGGTTTGGTACGTGCAGACGTCACTTTTATGGCCCATGCTTCCTTAGCCAATGTCAGTCATACTACATACCCTGCAGTGACTAGAAGCTTATGTATACTGGATGAACATTCAAGTAGCAAGAGAGGAAAACCCAAGGGTTTGGAATACTGCAACATGAGAATAGAAGAACATCTGAATGCCCCAGTCAGACCTCAGTCCCAGGATAGCTGCATGTCATCCAACAAGGCATATATTATACATATATATATATATATATATATATATATATATGGGGGATAGGGATAGAATACTGCAACATGGAAGAGATCATCATCTATGGTTATGGAACAATAGTACACAACTTTTCTATGTCCTTCTATGCCCATGATGCAGTATTCATAACTTTGGGTGAGTGCCAAAGCTCAAAAGGAAAAAGAGGGTGGTGGTATGGAACTGTTTTTCAAGAGCCCATGCAGGACTGCCCTAGAAATCCCTCCTCTAGACCTGGAAATATGGTCAGTTTGTAGTGTTTGTATGGACAGATGTCCAAGTATCTGCCTCTAGAATGGAAGCAGTGTCTAGCCATTTGAAAAGCCTCCAGATGAGGGCATGGCTCTAAGTGGAGTGGGCTTTAATTTTTGAGGTCAGGTGTTTGCCATGGTAGGTGTAACAAAAGGAGATGGCCCTGGAAATCCAGGCAGAAATAGTTGGTTTTGTCACCAATTTTCCCAGAGTTCTGGGGTGAAAGGAGACAAACAATTGCTCTGATTTCCTAAGGGACTTTGTCTTGTCAAGGTAGAATCTTTTAGGTTATCTGTGAACATCAAGGGAATGCAGGACTCGCTCACTGTCATTCTGGGGGTGTGGAAAAAAGGTGGGGAAGTGACTACATTGGTTTAGGGATATCTCATTAGCCACCTTAGGCATGAAGGATGATTTGGTCCTGAAGGTCACTCTATCCTTGTGGAAGATTAGAAAAGGTGGGGTGGCCATGACGGCCTGGAGCTCTGACACTCTCCTGGTTGACATCAGGGCTACCAAAAGTACAGTCTTCCAAGTGCAATATTTTGGACAGGCTTTTGATGCTGGTTAAAAAGGGGCCACAGTGAGCTTCTCCAAGTAGTAGTTCAGGTCTCGTGGGGGTGGAAACTGGCCTCCTGGGGGGCCTGAGGTGCAGGAAAAACATCACTGGAAGGCAAGAGGAGGGTCAAGACGCAGACACGCCGAAATAGCAGCTAGGTGGGCCTTAAAAGAAGAATATGCCAGCCCTGCTTGCAACAATTCACATAGGTAGGACAGCACTAAAGGGACCTCTCCTTGGAATGTGTCTAGCTATCTTTGAAAATATCAGCTGGAGAATCTTTTCCATTTGGACAAATAAGAAACTGGTATTAGGTTTCCTGGCCTCCTATAGGCCATTAAGCATGTCCTCAGAGTAAAGGTGTATGAAATGGATCAAAACTCTATCGCCCACAGGGTTAGGATCAGAGATTATATTAAATGTAAAAAACACGCTGGTTATACACGGCAGTAAAAACATATTAGAACTTTAATCCTCGATAACAGAACACTAAGTGCTTTCACAACCAAAACAGTTGCTTCATCAGACTACATATAAAATCAAACATACTCATTTTTATAATATGATTCAATACAAACTGTCCAATCATTGAACATTTGTTAAAATACTTGATAAAAAAAATATATATATATATATATATATATATATATATATATATATATATATATATATATATATAGATAGATATAGATAGATATAGATATATATATATATATACACACACACACACATGACTAACCTACAGAATCAATATGTGAGACTCAAAAAATCAGAGATTCCAGGTGGGGATGAATTAGGGATCCCTTGGCCTGTGTGAGAAGGTGCACTCTGTGAGGTAACTTGTGATGATTACCCCTGGCTAAATGTAGAAGTAGGGGGAACCAATGCTGTCTTGGCCAAAATGAAGTTACCAGATTTTCAACAGGAGTTTTTGAAGGAGTGGAAAGGGGAGAATGCATAGAGAAACATCCCCTTCCATGAGATAGAAAAGGTGTCCATTGCCCTCGCTAGGGGGCTGGGTTCCCTGGTACAAAACAGTGGAAGTTGTCTGTTCAGAGGGGAGTCAAACAGATCTATTTGTGGAGTACCCACTTGTGGACTATGTCCAGGAACACATCCCTGTTAAGCATCCATTCATGGGACTGTGAGAGTGCCCTGCTCAAGATGTCTGCCCGAGTGCTATGGGCTGAGGGTATATAGATTGCCTGCAAGGTGACTCCGTGTTGGACCGCCAATTCCCAGGCCAGGAGTGCAAGTCTGCATAGCAAATAAGATTTTGCCCCCCCCCCCCCCATTTGTTCACATACCAGAAAAATGCAGTGTTGTCTGTGAACAACTTCAGGGGGCCTTGCTTCAGAATGAATTGGAAGGCTCTCAGAGTTAGGGTGATGGCCCTCATTTCCCTGATGTTGATGTGCTCCCGCTTGAAGGAGCCCGTCCATGTGCTTTGTACCGTCAACCTGCCCATAGCAGTTCCACAGCCCAGGTCTGAGGCATCTGCATACATCTCCTGGACTGGGATGATGGGTTGTAGTAGAACTACTAGGTTGAGAGAGATTTTATCCAACCACCAAAGGATCTCCCTCCTTAGGCATGGTAAGAAGGGAATGTTGTGGTCCAAGGGCTGGGAGTGTTGGGTCCATGTGGCCCTCAGGTACCACTGAAGTTTTCTCATGTGTAGTCTTGCCAGTGGCAACATAGGTATAGTGTGGGCCTTATGCCCTAGGAGTTGGAGATATTGTCTTGCTTTAATTGCAGTGGCGTAGAGGATAGACAGCAGGTATTGCATCAAACTTTCCACCTTTTGGGGTGGAAGGAATGCCCTCACAACATCTGTCCTTATTCTGCACCCCAGGGAAACTTGGTCTTGGAAGGGGTTTAGTTTGGACTTGGGGAAATTGATTTTTTTTTTAGGGGGTGGGTGGGTCATGTCTAAAAAAAAATCTTTAGCAGAATCGGATTCCCTTTTCCTCTGGCATAGGTAATGAAGAAAAACCATCTCACTATATTTTCTGTTCTTCAAACTAGTAAACAGTACCTGAAAGAGTAGGACATCTTTGCCTTTTAAAACTCAGTGAAAAATCAGAATTTGAAGAATTAAAGGGTAGAAATAAGCCATTAGCAAAATTCAACCAGTCTCTCCTGTCCATCTTGTGTAAATACACCGAGAAAAAAGTCCCAAAAAATGTGTCTCTTCCTAAGAAATCAGGCACCTTAGGTCAGGTTTGCAGTAAAAGAGAGTCCACTACCTCCTCCAAGGCCACCAAGAACAGTTCTCCCTTGCCTGAAGAGGACAACCCAACAGCCATATAGGACATGCTTATCTACCGGTCCTTAGTGGTTTCTCAAGCAACAATGCCAGCGGGCTAGAGAGAAAATGTTGAGCAATCCAAGGTACTGTATATGGCCACAGTAAAGCCACTCATCAGTAGCTGGGGCAACGACTTAAATATTTTCTTCATCTTGCGGATGGGATAGGGAAGACCCAAAGAGCCCCAAACCTGATTCATATTTTAACTGAAAAAATGTCTAATAGATGGATGGCAGAGCCTTTAACGGCTAGCGAACCACTTAACAGGAATTTTACCGTTTTGAATGTAAAACTTTTAGTGACAACTCCAAAACCTCAAGTCCAAAAATATTCCAGAATTTTGCACAAAAAAATGATTTTAAAACCCTTTTCCCCATACAGGTACACCTGACCAAAAAAATTAACATTAATGAAGTACAACTGTAGTCACAACCAATGAAACAATTTCTAGCTTAAATATCTCTTTCAACAGGAAAAAATAAACTTTGCATCAGAGATTTTGCTGAAGTGGAAGGTTTTCCAAAGCCTTAGTAAAGCTCTAGCAACAACTGAACCCCTTGAAGTCAGCAGGGAGATAGCTTTCTGCCAAGAAAGTTCTGAAGGTTTGGCATCCTAACCACTGACTAAGGACTGAAAGGCTCGAGTAGAGCCATATAAAAGGTATGGAAGTTTGCCCCGAAGCTTTTGATAATAGCCAGTTTTCATATCCTTGGCAGGATATAACCCATACAGCTTAGGCTACTGTATCAGTGATCTAATGATGAACTCCAAAGAAAATGAAGGAAGGGTATTTAAAGCATTCAACTTCCTATTTTTATCATCTACAGTAAGGAAAACTTTGAAAAGACAGTTTTAAGAGATGTTCAGAGAGAAGGAATTATCTGTGTATTTTTACACATACGAGTATGGCAAAATAAAAGTAGAATAAAAACAAATAAATTAACATGGAGACTAATGTAACTTAAGAGCTGACATGTCTGTGGTTATATTATTCTAATTAGCAACCTCTATAAACAAGTAAAACTAAATATAACAAAACAAGAGGGATTAGTACTTGTGAAATAATATAAACAGAAACAAAAAACAGAGACTACATCTCAATCCAGACACATAGCTACATATGTATACATATCAAATTGGTTTATTACACAAGTCCCCCCCCATTGTCTAGAAGTCTGTGGGGAAAGCAGATGAGAAATAGCTTGAAATTAGGCCAGAAAATGGTCTCTCTCACTTTTTATGGTCTATCTTCCAAAACACGAAACTTTAAAGGCAGAGAAATATAAGAAAAAGTTACAACAGATGTTACACCTCAGTACTTCATTTTTTTTTTTGGGGGGGGGGGTTCATTGAGGGGGAAGAGGGTACCATGATTCTTCTAGACTAGAGTAGTTGCTCCAGCTAGAATGGTGTTGCTCAGGAGTTTCCCAATAACAATATAGGAGTGTTAACTTTTTTTCGGTAGATAGAACTGTTTAAAAATTTAGGGTATCCAGTGTTGCATTTATGAGCAAAAGACTCATGGGGTAAAAATAAATTCCACCTTCCGTAAGTACTGCTTCATCCTCATAAGTATTGACCTGGATAGCAGTCGTTTAAGATGGCACCCCAGCATGAAGTCAGGCTAAATATTTTTCATGGAAAAATATTGAAATGTATAGACTATGAAAAGTTCAGCTAATGGAAACGATGAAGCAAAAGTGAGCACTATCAGCCATCATCAAATAGGACTGGCGAAACCACCTCCACCAAGAAATTGCTCCTCAGTGGATTACCTCAAGGATCCGTACTGGGCCCATTCCTGTATGGCATCTACTTCCCAGAAGTCAAAGTTAATGTCAAGGGCCACTGGCTCATCAAGTTCACATATGACCAAATTAGGAGGTATCATAGATTTAGGAGCTATCACAGATTTCCCTCCAAGACACTAAGATCATGTGAGACAGCCGAACAGTGACAAATGACTAGTGCTAAAGTCACAGTTTAAAATTCAGTGGCAAGAAGTGCATTACAATGCCTTTTGGGAAAATATCCATACAGGCCAATTACTCCATCAATAAAATACCTGTAAGAACTGACCCAGTAGTTAGGGATCTCGGAATATATGTAGGCAGTAATCTTGCCTATGACCAGCACACAGCCAAGATGGTATGAAAGTCACCCTATGTTGTCCACCTTGCAAGGGTATGTCATTCAGGTCCAAGGAAGTTACAGTACCACTTTACTCTGCCCTTATCAAACCAATCAAGAGTACCATGCCCCCATCTGCATATACCAGACTCTATGCTCCTCACCAGGAGAATCCATGCTATTAAACACATTTTCCTACACAGATTCCTTAAAACCCTGTCTCTATACTCAGTATCCTACAGGTTAATGAGAGGTGATCTATGCCTGACATACAAGGGATCCTCAGATCCAGCTCTGCTGGACCTTTTGCACATCTGCAAAAGGAACACGAGAAACACTAGATTCAAAGATTTAAACTTTGACTGTGACAGAGAACATGCTGGTGAGACCGATATGTCTCAAAGGATGGAACAGGCTCCCCATCCATGTGAAGCAGCATTCATACCTCGCCCTATTCAAACATAACTTTGACCATTGGATGGGAAATCATAAATTCACCCCAGGTCTGGACGCCATGCCTCTAATGAACAGAGTCAGACAGCAAGTAAAACACTACCTAACATACCTACCTCCTCCGCAAAGCCCTTAGTCACCTTCAAACTATCTTGCCCTTCCTAACAGGCAACAAAGGCACATGGGGGTCACAACTGACTTGGGTTGTACACAAAGGCTTATAAAGGAGCTGGTGGTTTTTAGCCTACTATATACCTATGAAAGTACAGTTGTATAAAATCTTACTGTAATAGTAGATGTCTTTCTCCTCACTAATGCAATAGTCATAACCTGTGGGATTGCCTGCCAAGGAAAGCCATACGTCCAATGAGTATACCGCAGCCTTTAATTCTTACCAAGTCAAATGTCAGACTTATGCTCCCTGTGTCAGTGCAGGGCATAAGTGATGTACGGACACTCAAAACTCAGAACAAGTACTCCAGGAGATCTAGGGCCACCAAAGAAGAAAGGAGAACATAGGCATCTTCTTTTTGCCTGGATGTCTGGATGTATAAGGAGAAGGGCAAAGACCCCTCAGCCAGGCAAACGTTCCCAACAGAAAAAAGAAAAGGGCAGGAGGGAGTGACTGAATACGTACGACAGTGAAGAGAAGGCCATCTACTGCTATGGTAAGATTTTACACAACTGTACTATGTCCCTCCATATAACTGCTGAAGTATTCATAACCTATGGGAGAGTACAAAAGGTACAATAAGGAAGGGGAGGAGGAAGGTAAAGAGGAACTCTCCACAAAACCAAGAAGGACAGCCTTGGCAAAACCCACCCTGACTCTGGAAATGACATTCAACTTGTAGTATTTAGTGAAGATGTGCACAGACCACCATGTAGCAGCTTCAAGAATGGAAGCCCCATAGGAGACTAGTGCCTGGTAAAATGGGTCCAAACAGAAGCAGAAAGCTGCTTGCCATGAAAGGAATAACAAAAATACATGGCTTTTAAAACACAGGCAGAGATGGTTTGTTTAGAAACTGCCAAACCTAATGTCCTAACATGAAACAAAGTTGCTCAGATTTGTGTATGGCATTTGTCTTGTCTAAATAATATCTGAGATGTCTTATGAAGATCCAAGGTGTGTAGAATCCTCTGACTAGCAGATTGCAGAGAAGGTAAAACAGGAAGCTGGATAGATTGATTAATGGACAACTCACTGACCATCTTGGACATAAAAGAAGGATTAGTCCACAGAGACACCCTATTCTTATGAAAAATCAGAAAGGGAAAACTGCCATCAAGGTTTGGAGTTCAGAAACTCTCCTAGCGGTGGTGAGGGCAACCAATAAAACAAACATGTCTTCCAGGTGCAGTTTTGCAGAGAAGTAACAACAGGCTCCAAGGGAGCCTGGGTCAATTTCTCAGGAAAAAAATTAAGGCCTCAAGGAGGAGGAATGAGCTTTCTTGGGGGCCTAATGTGAAGGATATCCTTCAGAAATAATTTAAACTCAAAGCAAGAAGCAAATGGTGGACTCAAAGGCAGACACAAGCAGAGATTGCTGACAAGTCAGCCTTGACAGAAGAATGTGCCAATCCAGCATGCAGCAGTTCATACATCTAAGAGAGGATCTCCAGTGAAAAGGGATCTTGGTGAAGCTTAAGACACCAAATTGAAAATCTCTTCCATTTAAACATGTATAATTTTCTAATACTGGGTTTTCCAGACTCCAGCAGAACTTTAAAGCACATCCTCAGAAAACTGAGGTTAAATGGGGATTAAAAACCCTATCGCCCAAAAGTGTCAACTGAAGTGTGGACAGATGCAGCTGAACGAGAGACCCCATGTTTTGTGTGAGAAGATCCACTTGGTGAGGTAACTTGCGAGGACTGCCCCTGATCAAATGAAAAAGAAGGGGGAACCAGTGCTGTCTAGGCCAAAAGAGAGTCCCCAACAATACCTTTGTAGAGTTCTGTTTGATCTTGTGTAGGACTCTGTGAAGAAGAAGTAGGGGGAAATGCATAAAGGGACATCCCCTTCTATGGAAAAGATATGGTGTCTACCCTTCAAGCCAGAAGACTTGGGGCTCTGGAACAGAAGCAAGGAATCTGTCTGTTTAGACAGGAGGCAAATATATATACACTTAAGGAATACCCCATCAATGGACAATGTCCAGAAACACCTCTCTTTGAAGCATTCATTCAAGAGGTTGTGCCCTGGACCTGCTTAGACAGTGTGCCACCAGGTTTTGTTCTGAGTTAATGTAAACTGCCTGAAGAGAAACCTGTATTTGGATAGCTAGGATCCCAGGCCTGAATAGCTAGCCTGCAAAGATAGGAACTTGTGTGTTCCTGCTTTTAGATGTACCACATAACTGTGGGGTTGTCTGTATAGACCCTTAAAGGGCCTTGGGACCAAAGAGAGTGGAAGGCCTGGACAGCAAGGATAAGTCCCAACATCTCTTTGATGTTGATTTGATCCTGTCGCTGATAAGGGGGCCAGAGACCACAAACCCTTATACAGCCAGAAGCAAACCCCCCACCCCTGATCTGAAGCATATGTAAAGAGCTCCTGAGATGGAGCAAGGGTCTGGAAAGGGATGGCCGGGCTGAGGGATATGTGCTGAATCCACCAATTAAGCTTGAGTTTGAGACAAGGAAGTAGGCAAACTGGAAACCCCACAGGTTGGCAATGCTGAGTTACACTGTCTGCAAATACCACTGAAAGTTCCTCATATGAAGCTTGGCAAAAGGGATCATGGGGATGGTTGAGACCATGAACCCCAGAGTCCTCAGAAATTCCCTGGCAAGCACAAGAGAGGGGAAATAAGGACTAGAAATAGGTTGTTATACAGCAGACAGAAAGGCCAGCATTAAAACAATTTGGATCCTGCTATGCAGAAATATATGATCCTGAGAGGGGTTCAGGACAGACTTCTGGGGATTGATGGTGAAACTCACACTGGTAAAGTGTAGGCCCCGCAGGAGACTGGAAGGAGAGGGAGTTTGAATTAGCACGTTATCCAGATAAGGAAATATTTGGACTCCTTGAAGCCTGCAGAAAGCTATAACTGGAGTCAAGCATTTGATAAACACCTGTGGGACTGTGGAAAGACCAAAGGGCAAACCATTAAAACTGAAAATGAGAGGAAGAGACAGAAATGTAATACTTCCTGAAGAGAGGGTGAATGGGAATGTGAAAATAGCCATCCTTCAGATCCATAGAATCTAGAAGGCCTGAGCTAGCAAGAGGGGGAAATGGTGTCTGAAGGGAAAGCCCCCCTGAAGGTGGGTACCTTAAAAAAAGGTATTAAAAAAAGGAAAGGTCTGGAACAGGCCTCCAGGACCCCTTCCTTCTGGGGATCAGAAACATGTTGGAATAAAATCCTGTACCCCTTAGACCTCTGGAATGGGTTGAATTGTGCCTTACCCAGTAAACCTTGCAGCATTCCTGATAAATGAGGAAGTTGATCTGGAGGGTGTTGAGAAATGCCCAAAGGGGACAAGGGATTTCCACATGAAAAAGTAACCTTGATGGATGACTGACAGAATCCATGAGTCTGAAGTAATCTGTTGCCAAACAGAGTGTGACAGAAAATGTTTGATAAGCACGGCAATCTGGTTGAGGGGAAAGGAGGGAAGAATGTCAGATGGAGGCATTTCTGTCCGGAAAGGAAAGTTTTTGAGATCTAGGTGTCTGATATGATTTGTCAGAGAAAGAAAAGTACAGTTTTGTACCTACCATAAATGTAGATGTTCGAAGATCCACATTGCTGCAGTCCTCACACTTGGGTAGTCCGCTGTCCTCGGTCGGCCCGAATATCAAAGTATAAGGCTGACGTCGGTCAAGGCGCATTTGACTGACATCAGGACGTCAGGGTACAAATGCGCATGACCGACGTCATATCCTCAGTCTTTTCTTGCCCCAGATGTCAGAAGACCCTAAAAATAAAGGTCAAAACCAAAAGACAGCAAACAAACAACCAACCACCCTTGCACTAATTATATGTTCAATATATACAATATACACAATATGTACAACCCAACCCACACAACCGCCTCTAACTACAGAGGGGAAGGAGGGAGGGTAAATTGGACTGCAGCAATGTGGATCTTCGAACATCTACATTTATGGTAGGTACAAAACTGTACTATGTTCTTCATCTCACATTGCTGCAGTCCTTACACTTGGGTAGAATCCCAAAGCAGAGGTAAGGGAGGATGGCCAAACTATAAGGAAGCAGGAGCTGCCAAAATGCCCTGCAAAACAGCAGTGGCAAAACCAGCCCTAGACTTAGAGTAAAGTGGTAGGTGATAATGCCTAGAGAAAGTATGCACTGAACTCCAAGTAGCTGCCTCCAAAATATCCTTGGTTGCAACCCCCCTCAAAAAAGCTGTCGAAGTGGCAGTAGCCCTAGTGGAATGAGGCCTAATCCCAGCTGGAATCTCCTTGCCATGATGGGAATAACAGAAAGCAATGCAAAACCCAATCCACTTAGAAATAGTTTGTTTTGACACAGGCTTGCCCTGAGAACTCAAAGCAAAAGAAACAAATAACTGCTGAGACTGCCTGAACCCTTTAGTTCTGTCCAAATAATATCGCAACTGCCTGTGTACATCTAAAGTGTGCAAAATCTTTTCCCCTTTATTTTGGGGATTTGCATAAAAAGTAGGCAAATGAATAGTTTGGTTTAAAGCCACACTAGAAACCACTTTAGGCATAAAGGAAGGATTAGTGCGTAAAGATACCCTATCCTTATGGAAAATTAAGAAAGGCTCAACCGCCATAAGGGCCTGCAATTCAGAAACCCTTCTTGCAGAGGTAATGGCCAACAAAAAGGCAGTCTTCCATGATAAATATTTCAACTCAGTAGTAGCTGCAGGCTCAAAAGGTTGTAGAGTGAGTTTCTCCAACACAAAATTGAGATCCCAAGCAGGAGTAGGAGCTCTACGTGGGGGTCTTATATTCTTTGCCCCTCTAAGAAATTGCTTGAACAAAGGATGAGAAAACAATGGTGGGTCACAGTCAAAGTGAGCTGAAATTGCTGCAGCATGAACCTTAATAGAAGAGAAGGACAAACCTTTGTCCAGTAACTCAGTAAGATATTGAAGAGCCACACTTAAATTAGGCTCAGAAACATCAAAATCCTTTGCTGCACTCCAAAATAAAAATCTCTTCCATTTATCTGCGTACACTTTCCTTGTACTAGGCCTTCTAGCTTCCAAAATCACATTCAAAACTTGTTGTGGAAGATGAGACCCTCTATGGTTCAAAACAGAATATGCCAGGCTGTTAGGTGAAGAGAGTGAAGTTTGACATTGAGCAAATGACTGTCCTCCTGGGACAACAGGTGTGGAAACGAAGGCAAAGGCCATGGAGGCTTCCGTACCAGACTTCTCAGTAATGGGTACCAGTGCTGTCGAGGCCAATCTGGAGCTATTAAAATCATCCTTGGCTTGTCCTGTCTGACCTTCAGAAGTACCTTTGGGAGGAGAGGCAGAGGTGGAAAGGCATACACGTGAAGATTGCTCCAATTGAAAGAAAGAGCATCCACTCTCCAAGCTGTGGGATGAAACCTTTTCGTGCAAAACTTTGGCAGCTGATGGTTTAGTGGAGAAGCGAACAGATCTATGTCTGGAGTTCCCCATGACACTGTCAATTTCTGAAATACATGAGGATCCAATTTCCACTCGTGGGGATCCATAATTCGTCTGCTCAACACATCTGCTAAGGAGTTCTGTGCTCCCGGCAGAAACCTTGCCTGAAGATTGAGCTGTAAACTGAGAGCAGTCTCCCACAAAATCATTGCTTGCCTGCATAGAGGATAAGAATGAGTTCCCCTTTGCTTGTTGATGTACCACATGACAGTTGTGTTGTCTGTTAGAATCAACACCTGCCCTGGAAGAAGTAAATCCTTGAAAGCTATTAATGCAAACTGGACTGCTAACATCTCCTTCAAGTTGATATGTAGATGTTGTAGTCTGGCAGGCCACTTGTCTTGTATCCACTTTCCATTTAGATGAGCTCCCCAAGCTTTGTCTGAGGCATCTGTCGTTAAAATCTGACTCGCCTCTGGCCGGGTCACAGAGAGTCCCTTGTTTAGGTGACATTCCTGAGCCCACCACAAAAATTCCTTTTGAATGCAATGTATTATTTGAATGACAGTGTCCAGATCCTGGCAGTGCTGTGTCCATACATTTTTGAGATACCATTGCAGCTTCCTCATATGCAGTTTGGCATTGGGAAGCACCAGAATACAAGATGCCATGAACCCTAAGGCTTGAAGGACTGTCCTTGCAGTCAGCCCGGACTGATGAGATAGTTGATGGAAGTAAAGGGAAAGATTCTTTTGTTTGTCCGGGGTCAAAAAGGCCATCTGGGATGCTGTATTCAGTCTTACACCCAGAAAGCACATGTCCTGAGAGGGTACTAGACTGGACTTTATTTCGTTCACAGAATACCCCAGGCATCTTAGCACTGCTATCACATATTCCAAATGATGAAGAAGCTCGTCCCTTCCTTGAGCCAAAATCAGGCAATCGTCCAAATAAGGATAGATTTGTATTCCTTTTAGCCTGAAGAAAGCTATCACTGGAGCCAGAACTTTCGTGAACACTCTGGGCAGTAGATAAGCCAAAGGGCAATGCAGAGAACTGATAGTGAGAAGTCCCAGCTCGAAAACGCAGATACTTCCTGCAACTTAGTCTGATAGGAACATGAAGGTAAGCCTCCTTGAGATCCAAAGTTACCATCCAGTGATCTTTGCCCAGCAGAGGTAAAAGCTGTTGTAACGTCAACATTTTGAACTTGGGAATGTCCAGATAAGTGTTGAGGATAGATAAATCCAAAATTGGCCTCCACGTGTTCCCCTTCTTTGGTACTAGGAACAGGCGAGAATAAAATCCTAGGCCCACTTCTGGCATAGGGACCGGCTGTATGGCCCCTATTTGGAGTAACAGAGAAATTTGCTTGTGAGCCTCGATTCTTTGTTGAGGAGGAACGTCTGGCATGCCTTTGAAAGGAGGCAAGGTATGGAAATAAAACCTGTAACCGTGGTGTATGATATCCAATACCCATCTGTCTTGGGTAATTAAACTCCAATTTTCTTTGAAAAGTGCCAACCTTCCTCCCAAAGGTGCTGCCAGACGAGAAGGCTCTGGCAGCTGAAAAGGTAGGTCATTGGGTCTGTTTACGAAAGGACTGACCCCTGCCCTCACCGAAGACTGTGCAGGAGAACTCCCTGTTCTAGGCCTGAAAGAGCCCTGAGCTCTGCCCCTGCCACGTCTAGATCTACCCCTAGACTGGGAATCATAAGAAGGATCGTCCACCCCTTAGTAGGCCAATTTCTACTAAACTTTGGAGGCTGAACCTGCAAAAAATCTTTAACAGTCTGCATAGACTTAGCCTTGTCTTCCATTTTCTTTAAAACTGCCTCAACAGGAGAACCAAACAACACATCAGATTGTAAAGGAGCATCTAAAATCCTTGTTTTAACATGGTCAGATAAATTTTGATCCCTCAGCCAGGCGTGCCTGCGAAGAACTGACCCAGTGGCAGCCACCCTAGACGAGGCCTGTACAGCATCAAAACCACATTGCAAAGAATGCTTACCCACCTGCTCAGAAACATGTACTAAATCTTGTAACTCTTTACAATCAATACCTTCCGCCAGAGCATCAACCTTAGACTTCAATTGTGAAAGGAGATAGTTTTGATATTTCAACATGTGAAACTGGCAATTCAAAGCCCTCATAGCTAGAGTGGAAGAAGTATAAACTTTCTTTCCCCATCTATCCAAGGCCCTGGCCTCTTTATCTGCAGGAACCGGATTCTTGACAACAGAAGCCTTAACACCTTTAGGCCCCTGGCTAACAGTTTCTGGGTCTGCCCTAGGACTCTTAAAAAGATACTTATGAGCTTCAGGCACCCTGTAATACCTATCCGGTTTAACAGGAGCAGGAGGCAGAGAATCAGGATTAAGAGAAGCTTCTGTAAAAACATCTTCCACTACATCCAAAACAGGAGGTATAGCCAAAGGCCTATGCTGGGGTAAAACAAAATTCCCTAAGCCTTTTCCTGGAATCAGAGAAGTCCTGACCTTCCCACTTAAAATGCTCCCTCATGGAATGAAGAGTTTCTGAAAAAGAAAAATCCTCAGGAGGGGAAGCAGAAGGAGTAGAATCATCCACATCAGAATCAGAATAAGGAGAGTACTCCTGCAAGTCTTCAGCCGAAGACTCTGAAACATCCGAAGCCTGCTCAAAACTCCCTAGCTCAGGCTCCACCCTAGGTCTCTTATCAGGAGGGGGCAAAGAACCCCTAATCAAGGTAATCAAATCTTCTGCCATTTTAAGCATATGCTTCTTGGGCACAGTTCCTGAAGAACTAGGGGTGACACCAACTGAAGCTAAACCTGGCCTGCCTCTGGGAGAAGCCTTGGAAACAGAAGGAGAGGGCCTAACCACCCTAGGCAGGGAGGGAGTATAGTAACCTGAGAAGCCCCATCACCCTGACCTGCCTCCTGAGAGGCCACATCCTGCAATAACAAGGTCTCTCCCTGGGATCCCAAAGAAACCTCCGGTGGAACCACCGGCTCCACCGACACCTCCAAAGAACCGGCGTCCGGTACGGACGGTTCTTCTAGCCTAGGCTTAACTGCTTTGTCCTTGCGCTTCTTCGAAGAAGCGGGCGTCGGAGCATCCGACGGCATTTTATAATTGCACCGCTTCCCGAAGACTAACCTGGCACAATCTAATCTCCTCTTTATAGTGCGCTTATTGAATCTAGCACAAGAGCGACACCCAACAACGTCCTGCTCAGGCCCTAAACAAGGAATACACAAAGTATGATAGTCTCTATGCGGTATCTGTTTCCCACAAGAAATACAATTATTCACTTTTTCTGACATCCGGTAAACCACTGAGGCAAGAAAAACTAAAATATTCTAACGGGTACTTAGCCAACTTTGACTCGGTCTGAAACTCCGAAATCGAAAAATTTCAGAATGCCAACCGGCACTTGCAATACTGCTTCTGCATCAGACCATGCGGCAAAAAAGACTGAGGATATGACGTCGGTCATGCGCATTTGTACCCTGACGTCCTGATGTCAGTCAAATGCGCCTTGACCGACGTCAGCCTTATACTTTGATATTCGGGCCGACCGAGGACAGCGGACTACCCAAGTGTAAGGACTGCAGCAATGTGAGATGAAGAACATCATGCCTAGGAACTTTCTAACCTTTGGAGAGCTGATGAGGCTGTCTGCACATGAAAGCAGTTTTAGCAGGATAATTCCTCTGAAATTTTGGGATGGGAGAGACAGAAATCTGCCTAAGATCTATCAAGACCTTAATAAAAACGTTGACGTTGAATGGATAAAACAAACTCAAAACAGAAACCCTCAGGTAAAAACTGAAAATGAGAGGAAGAGACATAGGTGGCATCCAGGAATTCGACCCAGTAAAAAAAAAACTGTCAGAACTATAATTTTAAGCACTTTCATTCTTTTTACTAATCACAGAATTTCATCAGAAAATACAATCAGGTAAAATTGTGAAGTCTTAAAATCTAAGAAAATGTGTTAAGCAAGTCATCCAATAAAATACAAGATTCAATTAATCTACATAACACACTAGCAAACTTTTCATTTCATAAAAAATACACATTAAATACATTAATGATTGTTAAAAAAACAAATGATTATGTTAAATTGCTTTATATTTCAACAAGCTTTTAACAGAAATTATGTCTTTTAGCCCAGGAGTAACGCCTGCCCTCCAAAACACTTGACATTTAAGTTCAAGATATTCAAGATAATTATTGTACTGATCTACAAATCTATTCTGATCTACCTTTTCTATAACAGAAAATACAAATTTACTAAAATCTTTGCACCTTAAACTATGCCTGTCAAGGCATTGGTACTGTCTTTTCTTTATGGCATGTATATGCTCTCTAATTCTATTGGCTAACTTTCTGTTTTTCCCACGTAGAAGCTGTCACAGTTAGCACATCATTTAAGATAAACCAAGCTATCACTTTTATAATTATATTTATATTTAGCCACTAAACATAGTTTAAATGTTTAAAATGATAGCCGCAGGAAGAAAACTGCACCTACAAAAGTTACAATTACAAGGAAAAGTTCCAAAGCAACCAATTTTAACTTCATTTGTCTGCCTCTTAATCTGTTTGTGTCTTTCGGCTTTTCACGGTTAGGGGTCGCCACAGCGGAACTCCGGTCCGCTAATTATTGGCAGTTGATTTTTACGTACCGGCTTGCTAGGCCTGAAGCACAACCTTTAATGAAGGCATGCCCATTCACGCATGTCTCCATGCAGAAGACGCTCTAGCTGAGAATTGAACCGGACAGAGTCTTACTGTGAGGCGACAACGCTACTGCAGCACCACCACCGTGGGACTGCCTCTTAATGTGTTTTAAAATTTGTTTTAAATTTCTATTTTTTTCTTATAAATAAACCGAGGTGTATAACCACAACTTTAGCCACTTTGTAATCACCAAAAACCACTCTCCAAAATTTTGGAAATATTACAAACCTCTGGGCCATAAACACTAATGGGAATAGGGAATGAATACATTTTGTCTGTACTTTCATTGTTCTTAACCTTTAGTGTAAATCCAGAAATGAGTATGGGAGGAAATTTGTCTTTTCTATGCCCAGTAACACCTTCAGAAATAGTTCTGTTTTTCAACAGGATACCCTCTTTGTTGAAACAACTTAATAAGCATACCCACTCGTGCTAAAAACAGAGTATCATCACTAATAAGACAACTAAGTATGCTGACTTTTCCTCTAAAAATGTTTAATTTCATAGATAGTGAATAACTGCAGAAATGATGACAGTTATTAGTGAAAGTTTCTTCAAGATAAATATTACTGGCAAACTTCCTTTCTTCAACATTAACAGTTATTTTGGTGTCCACAAAATGAACAGCTTCACCTTTACTACTCAACTTATATTTTAACCAGTATGTAGTGTTATTTAATAGGAGGAAAAAATGGTCAAGTAAATAATCATCTCTTGCCCAAACAAAAAAACAACTGTCAGTGTATCTTTTGTAATATGTAATATGTTTAAACAGTAATTACTTAATGAGATGTTCCATTTCCCACCAGCACATAACAAAGTTAGAGAAAGCCGGGGCAACTTTCACCCCCCTCCCCCCACCGCTACCCACTTACTTGTTGATAAACACCTTTTTCAAACTGGAAAAAAATTATTAGGCAATACTAGTTCTAATAACTGACAAATATTACTGATATCAAGAGGTGTAGAACTGCTATATTTACTTAAAGTCTGATGAATCCTAAACCACCTTCCTAACCTACTGTGGTGATTTACATAAAAAATTAAGAACAATGAAAATATGAACAAAATTTTTTCATTCCCTGTTCCCATTAGTGTTGATGGCCCAGACGCTCATAATATTTCCAATAATTGTAAAGTGAATCTTGGTAATCACAAAGTAGCCAAAATTGTGGGTTATACACATAAGTTTATTTATAAGAAAAATATAAATTTAAAACAAATTGCAGAACACACTAAGAGGCAGACAAGTGAAGTTAAAATGGGTTGCCTTGGAACATTTCCTTTCGTAATTTAACTTTTGTAGGTACATCTTTTCTTCATGCAGCTACTATTTTAAACGATTAAACTATGTTTTAGTGGGTAAAGATAGATATAACTGTAAAAGTAATGGCTTGGTTTATCTTGCATGCTGTGACAGCTTCTAAGTGGGGAAAAACAGAAAGTTAGCTGATATATTAGAGAGCATATATTTGCCATAAAGAAAACACATTACCAGTGACTTGGGCTAGGCATAGTTTAAGCTGCAAAGATTTTCAAAAATCTGTATTTTCTGTTATAGAAAAAGTAGATCAGAACAGATTTGTAGATCAGCATAATAATCTTGAATATCTTGAAGAGACCAAGACCATTGCTGGGTCAAGAAGAGGACACAAAGAAACTTGAATCAGTCTGGCACCTTATTAAAAACAGTTAGGTTTCTTAGAAACAGAAGGTTGCGAATCAAGACCCAAGGATGCAGCTGAAAGCATCCAGCAGAGCAACCAAGACAGGAGGTAAGTACAGCTGTGCCCCACTTACCACAATTGCATATATTTAAGTAGAGCACTACTGCAATACCAATCCCTGGGAAATCCTGCTGTGCAGATGCCCACGACAAGCCCGATTTCCAGAGCTGTAGCATCTTCAGGTCTTTCTAAGCCAAGAAATGCAGTTTGATGCCTGAGGACAGCATGACCTCCCCAACTGTCTGATCTTGATTGTGAATGCACATAAGAAGAGTTGGGATGAGCCAAAGGGATTATACGTAGAGGCAGAGATAGAGATGGTCCCTACGTAGATGTGGAGCAGGAGGGGTGGGAATATGTACTGCAACATTGACCTACCTAAACATCTATGTTAAGTGGGACATAATTATCTTACGTTATTTGTAGTCAATGTTGTGGTTCTAATCCTAATTTGGCCAGGTATGGCTTTCCATGGCATGTGTATTTAGAGATAGTTTGTTTTGAGACAGGCTTGCCTGCAAAGGATACCAAAAACTGGTCTACTCTGTAGTTTTAGTTCTGTCCAAGTAGTACCTGATCTGTCTGTGGGCAGATCAGGTACTACACCTGGACAGAACAAAACTACAGACAGAGTAGACCAGGTAGTACCTGATCCGTCTGTAGACATACAGTGAGTGGAGTATTCTTCCCTATTTGTTCTGTGGGTTTAGGTGGAAGAATGTCAGATTGATAGCCTGGTTAAGACTGAGTTCTAAAACCACTTTGGCATGAATGATGGGCTTGTTCAGAGGGTTACTCTGTCCCTCTGGAAAAAAAATGAAGGGATCTATACACATTAGAGCTCACAGTTTAGACAGACTCTTCTAGCTGAAGTGAATGCTATTAGGAAGGTAGTCTTTCAGGTGAGCATCTTGAGAGCTGCAGCCAGATTAAAGGGTGATGGGATTAGGTTTTCCAAAACAGAGTTTAGGTTCCACACAGGAATGGGGTCCCTTCTGGAAGGTCTCAAGTGAATTTCCCCTTTTAGAAACAGCTTTATGTGAGGGTGACAAAAGAGCTGTGGAGTAATCTGTAAGCAACCTGAGACAGCAGAAGCATGAATCTTTATGTTGGAATAAGAAAGCCCAGTTCAAACAGGTGTGAAAACTAAAGCAGTACTGAATTGATGTCTGCTTGAGCTGGGATAGTGTGTCGGTCGTGACACTAGGCAGAAAAACCTCTTCTATTTTGCCATGTGTGATTTTCTGGTGTTAGGCTTTCTTGTCTCCTCCAAAATAGATATCACCTCTTCTGAATAAGTCATCGAGATGGGGTATCATGACCCAATCCTCCAAGCAGCTAGATTGAGATATGCCAAATTGGGGTTGAAGATCGATTCCCTGATTTGGCTAAGGTCTACATCCTTTGGGAGCATGCAAAACCTCCCCTCACTTAGGGTGAGGATTAGAGAGAACCAATGCTGTCTGGGCAAAAAGGGGGCTACTACTATCATGCTGAGTGTGTCGGTCCTGATCTTTAAGTACCCTTGGAATAAAGGGCAATGGGGGAAAGGCATACAGGAACCAGTGGGGTCCATTGTGAAGGAGAAGGCATCTATTTTCCAGGCTCCCTCCTGATGTATTCCAGAGAAGAATCTCAGAAGTTGATTGTGGAGAGAAGCAAAAAGGACTATAGAAGGGATTAAAAACTAAAACCAGCCAGCAAAGTGGAAACACAACTCAATAAACCAAAGCCACAATGGCAGAGTGCAGAGAATATCAGTAGGAAAATAGAAACTGCAGTAATTTGTTTAACCTTGAAAGATCCATGATCGGTCTTCAGGTTCCCTCTTTTCTTAGGATCAGGAAAACACTTGAATAAAAACCTTTTCCCTCTTAAACCGGGGAAACTGGCTGCAGTAAAACTTTGATAATCTGGGGTAAGAGATTTTCTTGTTCCTTTGCAGATTTTGGTATGGGCAAAAAGGGTAGGATTTCCCTGAAATGGATATAGTATCCATTTTCTATAATGCTGAGGACCCAATGATTCCTTGTGGTGGTCTTCCACTGGCTTAAAAGGGAAAACCTTCCTGTCGGGTGTCTCTGTTCAGTGTTGGGCGTGCTCTTTGGAAGCACCTCATCTCTATGGCTGTTCTGCTTGCCATCTTCTGGATTGCCTCGATCTTCTTCCATGGGGAGGACTCTCCTTGTCCTGTCTAGGTGAAAAGGGCAGACGTTTCAGAGGGGTAATTTTTGTACTATACCTTGGGGCTGGAGACAAGTAGAATTCTTTGACAGTTTTAATTTGTTTGCCTTTTTTGACTAGTTTCTCAAAGACTTGATCAGCTGGAGCTCCAAACAGGAACTCTGTACTGGGGCATCCAATAACTCTGCTATTACATGGTTTGACAGTGGCTAAGTTCTGAGACATATATGCCTCCAGATAACGAACACTTGAGAGCAGCTCTGCTAGAAGCGTCTAAGGAGTCATATCCACATTTCATGAGCATCTGGCAACCTGTAGAGCTTCTCTAGCCATGTCCTGCACCTGCTTGTACAAGGTTCTATTGGACATGGAATCAAGTTTTGCTAGAATTTCATCTTTAAGCGGTTTCAAGTATTTTATCAGATGGAATTGGCAATTTGAAGCTCTTGTGACTAGGATTGCAGAGGTACAAGTTTTCTTGCCAAACCTGTCCAGTAGTCTGCTGTTCCTGTCATTTGGTAAGGGATGCCTGGATGGTCCTTTGGAAACCCCTTTAGTAGATTCAGTGGAGACCACAGAAGGATCAGCTTTGGGATTTTTGTAGAGATGCTTTTGCGAGTCAAGCACTCTGCAAAATCTGTCTGGTTTCCTTGGCTCAGGTGATAAGGAGTCAGTGTGCAGGGATATGTCCTCAAACATCATCTAGTGTACTGGAGGAACTGCCAACAGGCTAGGGGACGGTAAGCTTAATAGTTCCCTGTAATGTGTCTGT
The DNA here is from genome assembly GCF_019279795.1 of Protopterus annectens. NCBI lineage: Eukaryota > Metazoa > Chordata > Ceratodontiformes > Protopteridae > Protopterus > Protopterus annectens. Next base: position 62,464,594 of record NC_056736.1, on the reverse strand, counting down.
GCCTGAGAGAACTGCTTACTTTCAAAGTTAAAAGCTTCTTTCATTTTATGTAATGGGTCTCCAAAGAAAAGGTCTTTGGGTGAGAAAGCTGAAGACAGATTTATCAGACTCTGAATCAGGATAGGTTTGGGGTTGTAAACAACCTGAATAAGAGCTCTTCCTCATCTTCAAAGGACAAGGAATCTTCCTCCTCTTGGAAAGTTATTTTCCTTGTTCTTTTAGTAGGAAAAGCCTCAAAAAGGTCATCAAGATGTGCTGGATTTAATGAAAGCCATTAATACCTGGGTTATCTTGACCAGATCCTGGACTTTGATTGGAGATGTGGAAGCGAGGCCAAGGTGGAAGCGCACCTTAATTTGATAAATCATTTAACAGGTGTGGCCAGAAGATGCGGTCATCTGATCTCAACAGGAATGCCAGAAGTTAGGGGAGACACAAGATCTCCCTCTGGAACTGCTTCTTGGATGTCAATAGCTAATGCCTGCATAGAAGCATCACACCTGAATGATGTGGGCAGCAATGGTAGTCGCGGGTAGGCTGGGGACCATGCAGATTTCCCGAAGGGTTGCACCAGAGGGTTCTGGCCTAGCATTCCTTGGTCCCAGAAGCTGTGAAGGTATCTCAGCAAGGACTTCAGTAGACTTACAGGTTGATGTATTAGTTTTTCTTGGGCCACTGGATTCCTCGTTTTTTTTTTTTTTTGTCTTTCTGCTTTTTCTGGATCACACTAGCAGACATCAGACTGAGTGTAGGACCTGGAGACGTCAGAGGTTGTGATGCGACTGAAGAAGCTGATGACCAGGACTCCATCTGAGCTGCAAGTACCTTGGCTTTACATTTAGTGTTTTTCATGACACTTGGCACAATCAGAGCAGTTAGAGATGTCATGCTGAGGCCCCAAGCAAAACAAGTGACAATCATTATGCAGGATTTTTCAAAGGACAAATAGTTTTAACTTTGTTGAACATTAGAGAATAAATTTCTCCATTGGGGTACTTGTCTGTCGAGAAGTAGAAGAAAACTGGAAACATGAGCCATACCTCCTCTTCTCTGCAGATTGAGTTTGCCCTTTTATAACTAAGAATCCACAGCATACCTACAGGCCTTCGGTTCATTCCTCCAGATCTTGTTTTCAGGCAAGAAAGTATTAAAAGGAAATCTGTTTAAATGAGCAAATGCAGTGATCTGAAATGCACAAATGCAAAAAAGGCTACAACCTCTTAAATGGAAAGATATGTATGCCTAAAACTATAATCCCATTTCACCCTCCAATCTCTGCTCCCTCAAAGAAATGAAGAAAAAATAACTTTCACAGTAGACAATTTTAGAGTAAATGGCCTCTTGAAATAACCTCCATGTCTGAGGAAAGTGATCTGCCAACAGTTGATTCCATTAATGCAAAATTACCCTAATTAGGGAAAAATTACTCAATGTCAAATAAAAATGCTCAAATATTAAACAACTTTGCAAATCAAAACAATATGGAACAAAAAGTGCAAAACCCAACTAGGGAAGACAAAATCATTACCATAATTCTGACAAACCTAAGGTCCTTCTGCTGTGCATATTGCTTATGAACTCTACAAGATTTACACCATCTTTACCTTAAAAGCAAAATCAAAAGGAATTATATGTAGAACATACTTTCTAGACAGTGCCAGAGGAAACTGTGAAACCATAACTGATATTTTTCCCCCAAGACATAAGATATTATCTTTTGATTTAGCAGATAAAAAATTCCCTATAGAATACTCCAAAAATATTAGGGGAGCAAATGGCTGAAACTAAAGAAATGATTCGCTTGAGCTGGGATATAGGATCTGTATTACCTAGACACAGTAAGGCCTTACTACGTTTAATGCCACTGGCAGCCAAAAAAGCAATTACTAGAAAATCTAGACCAACTCTATTTGAAGTACCGCATATTGTAAAAGAAAAAAAGAACAGGCAGTGGGATCTTTACAAAAAGGGCAAATTACAGAGAAATAAATGAATTTGTGGAACAGTATATGCAGAATAATATTCAGGAGGAGGTGTGAGATTTTTAAGGGAAAACAGAAACTGATCAGTTTATGAAATGTTGGACTAACAGTTATAAAGAAACAAACATACACAATGTAAATGAAAAAGTACATTTTTTTTTATAGGTTCATAGGTTGGTACTAGGCTATTGGCCCTAGGGCCTATACATGCCTAGCCATAACAATTCCCTGGCTATTTCTTCCCACAATATTTACTTCCCTGGACGCCTGTCTAGCAGGGCGACTAATGTGATCCCCGGGGTGAATTTCCTATCTTCCATCCAACTGCCAAGCTTCCTCTTGAAAAGGGCCAAAGAGGCGCTCTGCTTAACAAGTATGGGCAGCTTATTTCAGAGTCTGGGGAGTCTCTGGGTCAGGAACTTATCCCTCCAGCATGTTTTGTTCATTGTGATGACAAGGTTTAGATCCCTGGAGCGTGTGGCTCTGAGGGGATTGGGATTTCTTTAAGTGCATGTCCAACAGCTCTGGGTTTGACATGGCCTTGTATGTTAAGCAGAGCTCACCTCTGAGTAGACGATATGCGACAGAGTATAGCTGGAGTTTCTTTAGATGGTCAGCACAGGGCATCTGCTATAGGCCTGTGATTCTCTGTGAAGTATTTCTGCTGCCTTTCCAGTTGTTGCAGATGTCTGGAGAGGTACATAACAAACAAGGCGTTGTATTCTATAATGGGTCTAATGAGGGATGCGTACAGTGGGACAATGACCTCCTTTTTTCTGGATGAAAAGCCCTTACTGATGAGATGTGCCACATAGAAGGATTTCCTGACTGTTGTAGCGATGTGGTTATCGAAGGTTGGACCACTGTCCACCTGTGTCCGTAAGACTCTTATCACACTTTTGTTGTTTAGTGTACTGCCACCTATGTGGTAATTCACTGGTACATGTTTTTCCCCCAAAGGGGATAACTATACATTTTTTGGCATTGAGCTTGAGCCCATGGGTCTGGCACCAAGCATCTGTTTCTGTAAGGCCCTTTTGTAGAATATCCACATAATTTGGGGATTCAATAATGGTTCCCAGTTTGCAGTCATCTGCGAACTTTGTTAGCCAGAGTCCCTTAGTGTTGGCCTGTACTTCAGAGAAGTAGATGCCAAACAAGAGCGGTCCCAGGACTGAACCCTGAGGTACTCCACTTGTCTGGAGCTGGATTTGGAGTTGGCTACTTTTACAGTGTGGGTTCTGTCAGTAAGCCAGTTGGCAAACCATCGAGTGATGTAGGGATTAATGCCCAGCTTAGTAAGTTTATCTATGATTCCGGAGTGGGGGATGGTGTCAAAGGCCTTGGCAAGGTCCAGATAGGCTGTGTGGACCGCCTTACCCTCATCAGCAGCTCTGGAGACCAATTCGAAGAAGTCAATTGGGTTCAGGAGACAAGATCGGCCCTTCACGAACCCAAACTGGGTGGGGTCCAGTGTTTGAAGGTTGCCAGTGTCTTTGTTTATAGGTTCCATGATAATATGCTCCATGACCTTGCAGATCAGGCTCGTCAGACTGATGGGGCAGTAGTTCCCAGGATCCAAGGTGGATCTCACCTTGTGGAGTGGGATAACTGTAGCTGTGCACCATTCAGTGGGCACGAGGCCTAATGTAAGGCTATGATTAAACATGACACTTAGTTGAGGTGCCAGTTAATTTTGTAGTTCATGTAGTACACTGCTAGGGATGTCGTCTGGTCCCATGGATGCTGTATTCTTAGCTTTGGAGAGTGCGTTTTCTACCTGTGTGGCCATTACCGGAATTTGGCAATCTTTCGGTATTGAGATGGGCCCTTTAGGGGATGAGAGGGGGGTGAAGTTGGCACTGAATCTGCCAGGTTATTGGCAATATCCTTGGGATCAGTATATTTAATGCCATTCTGTTGTAGTTCAGAGCAGATCTGAGCATTGCCATTTAAATTCTTGACATAGCTATAGAATGCCTTGTGGTTGTCTTTGGAATCTTTGGCAATTTTATTTTCGTAACTAGATTTGGAGGATTTTATGAGGGATCTCAGCTTCTTACTGTGGCTGGTAAGGGAGCTTTTTGCATCCTGGGATTTTCCTCTCTTCTGCAACAGTTTCTACCTTTTGTTGTAAACTTTGTTTATGGCAGGGGGCCACCAGATTGGCTTCCTTTTTTTGGAGGAGAGTGTCTTGTTTCTATTTGGGATGGCATGATTCATGCACGAGTGGATGTGCTCGTACAGTGCCTTAGTGTAGAATTCAGCAGTCGAACTTTCAGTTCCTGTCTGCATGGGTGTCATGACGTTTGTCACTTCTGACTTGAGTAGCATGAAGTTGGCTTTGGAGAAGTTTTTACAGAGGTTTCCTCACTGGGGGGTGGGGGAGGGATGTGGATGTTAAGGGTGATTAGCTTATGGTCAGACATGACCAACGAGGGCGTAACCATAGGTGTGGAGCATCGATTTCCCATGTTGGTAATGACCAGGTCTAGGATATTGGAGCCCCTGGTGGGACTGTGGATTAGTTGATCCAGGGCATTGGAATTTATGAATTCCAAGAACCGTTGGGCAAAGGTGTTGGTACATGAGTAGTTTTCCCACTTAATGGCAGGGCAGTTGAAATCACCCAGTATTAGGGCATTTGATTGTATCTTAATATTTTCCAGTATGTTTAGAAAGGTGTAGTGAGGCAAGCTACAATTTGGATAGCAGTCTTACCTAGTGTTAGGTGCACCTGGAAAATTTCAGACGCATTGTGTTGGGCAACTAGCCTGGTGGTGTGAATATCCTTGGTGGACATGGACACTCATCCACCTTTAGTGTTTCGGTCCTGGTTTGGTGGCCAAAAAGTGTGGTAAGAGTTGTATCCTGGTATTGCAGGGGTGCTTTCTGGAGCCTTGAACCAGGTCTCAATTACTGCACAGATATCTATGTTCTCCATTTTTAAGAGTGCCTCGAGAAAGTGCATTTTGAGGTTTAGACTTCTAGCACTGAGTAGCATTACCTTCAGATGATTTTACATGCTTGTACCTGTTACGGTGGTGGTTTTGTCCTTTGAACTTTGCCTGGATTCACTTTATAATCTTGAAATACTGAAATATTGAATTTCAGTATCTCGAGACTGAAAAGAAGAAAAATCAAAATACTGAAACCCCAAAAGCATAAAATTCAAAATCGCAACTTTTTAAACACACCCTACTATACCACACAAACACCTTCCTCCCCACACTACAACAAACAAACAAAACATACACAAACACAACACAAATACACAAACCTACCCTACATATAAGCAGGGGGACAAGCTCCCCTGCACCCCCGCTACTTATATATACTAACTCCGAAATTGCACTAAGACAAAGAGACAAAACTCACCACCACACAATCTACATTCCCCTCGCACAAACACACATCATATACGTACAAGCACCACCATTCTGAACACTTACACACACTCACTCTTATCGACATGCCATAACCTACACCTACAACTTCTCAATCCCAACACAGTAACATACAGTAACATCCCTATCAAAAACCCTTAAAATATACACACTTACCTGAATCTGCAGCTATCCATTAACTCATTAACCCAGAGTACCTTCTCATGGCACCTCTGTGCTTAACACCAAGCGCACCATGAGAAGATAGGAATTCCATTATGTTAACCCCGAGTGACTTCCAGTAGCGCAAGTAAGTTTACAGCCCTAATTTGAAGATATTTTTGAAAAATAAGTTGAGAAAGTAACTGAATTTTGTTAGTTACCTTCTCAACTTAGGATTTAGAGTGGAGTTAACTGATGGTCCAATAGAACTTTTATGAGTAAATCGGGTCGGAATGCTCTTGAGATTACAGCAAAGAGTTTCCTAAATGAAGCAGTGGCAGCCAATCAGATTCGTACATAACTTGATTGTGTTACGTGATTTTGACCGTTTTAGTGGGTAAGATACTGTGAACTGGCTTCCTAAAATTATAATACTCATATTCACTCAATCACACAAACGGAGCATGTGGGGATAAACATGGCATCTGCAATCGTTAAAGTTGAGACAGATCGGTAGGAAGCCACCACCGCAAATCTCTACAGATTATGTTACTTGGGTAAATCATGCAGACAAGACTAATCCTTCTTCTTCCTAGCTAAACAGTACTTCTGCTTTTACTGCCAAACAGCCTTGCAAAACTGTTGCCCGTCCGCTGCTGACAGAGTACAACACTGGATTTGAATATAGTTGGTTTTCCACCGTGTTTGACAGAAAGCTGGTTACTGGGTGGTTGGATTGTAGTGTGGCTTTGCGACTGAGGGAAGGGACGATGTTCTCAGTTTGGGTAATGCTAAACAGGTACTTCCTCCAAAGAACCAGAAACCCGGGTAGTTTCACAAACTAGCGGAAGAAGATTTGTTTGTTTGTTTTAATAGCCGTTTATGATTTTGCTACCTTGCACCACCCCTGTATCCTGTATTGATCCCTGTTTTGTTTTCAAGTACTTAGCTGGTGCACTACTGTCGCTTCCTTGACATAATTTTCCTGCTTGGTAATGATCACGAAGTATCTGACGAGTTTATGCTAAAAAAAAGTGTTTGTGTGAGTGTGTTTAAGTTTGTCTCTGTGAATGCGTGCATGAATGTGTGTGTGAATGCAGCAGTGACTGTGCACGTATGCATGAGGGAGAGTGAATGGTGTATGAGAGAATGAACGGTACGTGCATGAAAGCAATTTGTATGTGTGTGTGAATGCAGCAGCGACTGTGTACAGATTTATGAGAGAGAGTGAGTGTATGCATTGAAGGAAACAGCGAGTGGTGTATGAGAGAATGAACGGTGCGTGCATGAAAGGCTTCTGTAGTCTGAGATAGAGGACAAGAAAGAATTAGGTATTTTTTTTTATTTTATATGATTTATATTTGTGGTATATTATTTTTGATCCGAGTTTGTAATTTCTTTCTTCCCATATGTAATTATGATAGTTAGGTATGTTATGCAGTCTTGAGTTTATTTCATAATTCTCTTAACACAGAACTCGTTCAGCTGTTTAGCTAATGCTGTTGCCAACAGGTACTTTGCTTTCTTCCACAGATATTGTAAATGGCCTGTTCAATGGTGTTAAGGGGGAACAGCCGAAAAGAATGCCTACATTTCAGTCGATGAGCGGCTTATCTTTTCTTAAGTGCTAGGTTTACGATTTTTGTGTAAAAACTGGAATTATTCAAGTTACAGCCCGGCTTATGCGCAGTCCTGTTTTCCCGGGTGAGCCTATACAGTGCAGTTATTTCAACACATTAAGCTAATGTGTTAAGAATACTAAACATATGATCTTTTATTCTCCCTTTCCTCATTTGGGTAACACTTCTAAGTGTCTGTTCGTTTCTCTCTTGTAAAATACCAGCAGTTGTCATATGAATGCCCAAACCTCTTTGCTTTAATTTTTGGCTGAGGTATCTCATTTTGTAATGTTTTTTTTGATGGTGTCTCTAGATAAGAAATTACATATTTTACTGCTTCCCTTGGCTGTTTACCATTGTTTTTGTTTGTGTTTGCTTGGCTCCGATACAGTTTCCATATCCGGAAAGAGCACGTATGCTTGGGAAGTGTCTGGATTGCCTGAGATAGAGTGGAAGACAGGTAGTGGAGGACTACCGTGGTATTGCGTTTTGTAAGCATAATTCCGTTAGTCTCCTTTATAGAAGATGGGGAAGTATTTTTCCTGCCATTTCGTTTGGTTATACAAGCGTGTGACATGTTCTCACTTTTGGAATTGTACATCCTGCGCCCCCGCTCCCACCTCCATTCTTCCTTACGTGGAATCGTTGCTGTATAGGGTTTCTCTGAATTAGACTGTTGTAGTTGTTTGTTGACGCCCAGTGAGGTTGGTTTATGCTCAGTACTTTGTGTGTATGGAGTTATCGCTCATTATGCTAATAGAATAGGTCTTGAACATTTTGTTTGTTGATTTTTTAGTGAATTGTTGTTTGACATGGGGTTGGTAAGGCAGATCAGAAACCTTCTGGGATGTGGGTTACTGACCTGTTTGTCGAAGGTATTATTCAGTTAGACCCATACATATTTGATTGCCAGATATTATTCAATGCCAGACATATTTGATTGTATCAGCGTTAAGGATCATGCTGATTCTCAAAAGTGACATCAGGTAGGTGGCTGTCTAGTGATGTGATTAAACCTTTTGTACTGGCTGAGTGTTATTGTCAAGCTGGACTGTGGGTGTCAGTTATAGGGATAAAAAACATGATGTGGCCGAATAATAATGTGCTACAGGGGATTCTATCTGACCACTATTGTTGGACTTATGCTGCAGACATTGTTTTGATTCTTGTAGTTGGGAATTAATTGCAGAAATGAAGGCTGGTTAAGTTTGCATGTTCTGAGGTGGAGAAGCATACATGACAGCTATTTGCTTATATGTGTTTTGGTACCTATGGATAAAAAAGGTGACCGTATTCTAGGATTAGGTGGAATGGGCTATTTTTTTGTTTTAATAGAAGTCCAATTGGAAAAAAGAGCACATGGCACTGGAAGAGGTATTGAATGAATGGTTAAGGAATATTACTGAGAATGAAATGATGGTAGACACAGCAGTTAAATTTACATTGCAAAAGAGTGGATAAGGGGAAATAAAAAAAAAACTGGAGGCTTATTTCATTGTGCAACTTTGATTACAAGTTACTAATGAAAATATTGCAAGTTAGAGTTTAAGAGGAATAACAGGTGATGCTTTATGGTGTATACAGAAAGCAGGTAAGGGAAATGATCATTATGGTTACAGAAGTTGCAGATAACATGTTGAAGAAAGGAGAGGTTAGAATGGCTATATGTGATATAGCCAAGTCATTTGATAATTTCAGTCATAGAAAAGTTTGGGAAATGCTTAGGAGTTATGATTTGGAAGAGATTTATTTCTTATCAGGAACAATTTATAAGAGATCATGAATTAAACTGTTAATGAATTGATCAGTTAGTGAGCAGATAAAGATGAATAAGGGGTGAGATAGGTTACAGTATTGTTTTGCTTGGTCGTGATGTACAAAAATGCTAATAATTTGTGTAGGATTAAGCCTAAACAGAGAAAAAAGGTAACCTTTTAGGATATCCTGTTAAGTTAGAGGATATTTATTTTATGGTAAAAGAATTTAGATGGTGTTTTAGTAGGAAGGGAAAAGGTGGAAGGACAGTAAAACGAACTGATTAAGAAAATAATAGAAGCTGCAACTTTATGGAATTTATTTAAGATGTATTTTAGTATAAAGGTTTAACTACTGGAACTTTGAGGTTTTACTGGAACTTTGAGGTTAGCAGGATATTGTGTGTGTGTGTGTGTGTGTGTGTGTGTGTGTGTGTGTGTGTGTGTGTGTGTGTGTGTGTGTGTGTGTGTATAAAATAAAGAAATAACTGATCAAAGCTTATTCCTGTTACACCAGATAGTATTAGTATGTTGTAAGATTCATGTATAGTCATTGTGCAACTTTGAAATGAGGCAGTTGCTTTCTTTTTGACTATTTCAGTGGGTACAAAGTCTTGAATCAGAACTGTATAAATTTTATTGCATCTAAAGTCAGTGCAGCAACAAGTAGGATTATAGCTCTTTGACTTGTTTGACCTGTAGTGCTTGTAAGAATTATCAGGTTTCTCTGTGTTCAGCATTATCATAGTTGTATTATTTTCTCAGTCTTTACACTGACCTACTTATAGCTGTTGAATTATCTGAGAAGAACATGAACAGCAAATGCTTATTTAATTTTTGGTGGCTGTTTTTGATTAGTTTGTCTTGTAATGAAGAAGGGCTGCGACTTACATTTTTTTATTGTTTATTAACCTGTTTGTATATTGAGAAGAAGTTAAACCAGATTACGTCATTAGCTGAAAGATAACTTGTCTGATTTATAATTAGATTATTGCTCTTTTTTATTATTTTGCTTTAAAGTGTCAGTGAGGTTGTTTTTGGGCTGGTTGCTAAGAAAATCAGAGCCAGAGCTTATCCCAGAGGGTTTACATGAGAGGTGGGTGATGAAACAATTATCTAGTTCTACAAAGATGGCATCTGAAGTAGGCACTACGTCCTAGTTCATGTAATTTAGAAGTGACATTGATGCAATTTTATCTTATTCAACTAATGCCAGATTTTACACACGTGGATTGTATCTTACATAATAAAACATCCATAATAAAAATGGCCTTCAACTGGGAAAACTACTCTAGCACCAATGCACTGGGACAACGGTTCCTGGAATTCATCAGTTCCAGTGCCCTGGACCAGCTTAATCTTATCCCCACTACAGGATGCAACATCCTTGACGTGGTTATTACTAACATGGGCAACCATTGCTCTACACCAATAGTCAATTCCTCCCTGGTTAGAGCCGACCATAAAGTAATTACCATGGAAATCAAACCATCACAGACTTGGATCTGGACAGGCCTAGATATGACAGTCGGACGAAGGACCACGCATTGGGGACAGGGTTTTAGTACTGTTCTGTCTATCATAGACAGTTGGGGTGACCTGTTTGGTATTTGCCTGCTTCTTCTTATGGGAATGTCATTTGCTTCTCGACTGGCCGACATTGATGTTTTGAAATGTCCCTTTGTTGTTTTGCAAATAGTTGGCAGGCAAATGCCAGTGGGGTTCTTCCACAGGTTATGTGCAGCAATTACCATCTGTGTCTGAGCATGCAGAACCTTTCAGGAATGAAATGCAGGTCATTATCACATTAATAGGTGCAGTTACAGTGCAACACTGAGTCATTCTCACTTGTCAGGTAAAACTCTTAGCAGCTGATACTGTTATTCACATAACTAGAAGTCATTATCACATTGATGAATGCACAAGCCAAATTTGTGTTTCTGTCTATGTGGAGTCATTTCCCGCACCCCCCCCCCCCCCACTAGTTTGTTTCTCTGATTTTACAGTTTATTGCATTTTGCTGGGGAACATGCCAATGTGCTAAGTAATCCCTCATTATGAAGACAGTGTGTGTGTGCTGTACCCATGTAGAAATCTTACAGTGTGTTTAGGACTTAGGTTATGAAAACTGATATTTTTTCATAGTTTAAATAACTTTGCTAGGGAAGATTTCAACATGCTAAGCAATACCTCATTTTGAAGACAGTATTTATAACTTACAAGATGTCAAACTGTCTGTCTATATGCTGTTCACGTGTACAGGCATCACAGTTTGTTTAGGACTTGGGTAATGGAAATGATGATTTTTTTTTTCATATTTTGGTAAATAACTTTGCTAAGGAGCATGTAATTGTGCCAAGTGATACCTCATTTTGAAGACCGTGTTAGTACTTACAACATGATAAAAGACGTGTGTCTGTATGCTGTACACATGTGCAGACATCACAGTCAGTTTAGGACTTGGGTTATGGAAATTATGATTTTTTTCATACTTTGGTAAATATCTTTGCAAGGGAGCATCTGAATGTGCTAAGTGATACCTAATTTTGAAGACAGTATTCATAGTTCCAACATGGTAAAAGAACTGTGCCTTTAGGTTGTACACTTGTACAGATATCAAAGTTTGTTTTGGACTTAAGTTATGGAAATTATGATTTTTTTCATATTTTGGTAAATAACTTTGCAAGGGAGCGTCTGAATGTGCTAAGTAATACCTCATTTTGAAAACAGTATTGATAGTTCTAACATGGCAAAAGAATGGTGCCTGTATGTTGTACTCACATGCAGAAATCAAAGTTGGTTTCGGAGTTAGGTTATGGAAATTATTAATTTTTTTCATATTTTGGTAGATAACTTTGTAAGGGAGCATCTGAATGTGCCAAGTAATACCTCATTTTGAAGACAGTACTGCTGGTTCCAACATGGTAAAATAATCGTGCCTGTATGTTGGACACATGTGCAGATATGAACGTTTGTTTGGAATTAGGTTATGGAAACTATTATTTTGTTCATATTTTGGTAAATAACTTTGCAAGGCAGCATGTCAGTGTGCCACATACCTCATTTTGAAGATAGTGTTACTCCTTACAACATGATAAAAGAACTGTCTGTGCACTGTACACATGCACAAATATCACAGTTTGTTTAGTCTTGTATGATTATGAAAATTATACATTTACAATACTTCTCATTATTATGCTCATATCTTTGCAAGGGAACATGGTGATCACACAAATGATGCATCGTTTTGAAGCTGACATTCAGATGCACAACTTCTACACTAATATGTAGGCTCTGTCTGCTACAGGTGATGAGATATTATGCTTTATTTACCAATTATGAAAAATAATATATTAATCATATTTCTGTGAATATTTCAAGAAAGGAGCATCCCACAGTAATGGTTAAGGTATCATTTTAAAGCTGACATTCATATTAACAAATTAAATTAAAATTGTATGGGTCTGCATGGTACATTGACCAAAATATTGTGCTTTGCTTTTCCAAAAAGGTAAAAAAATATGCACAATATCAGCCTTCCTTGCCAAATATTTAATAATGACTTTGATATGCACGATCAACATTTACACTGTTGGAAAGGTCAGTGTCTGCTGAACAACTTTTGCGTTTACATTTTTAGTCTAGCTCTTATAGTTAAAGAGTTATGAACATTTGTTTTCCATATGGTATTACAAATGCATTTTCTGAAAATGAGCTCAGGCTGCACTGTTGTTCCTATGGTGGAATTAAGCAGGCAGCTTTTCCTGAGCTGCTCCGGAGTGAATGAGTTAACACAGTGCACCACCACAACCGCTGATTCGACATTTCCGTATTCAGTTATGTGGTCTTTTGCGCAACTGGGCTTTCGCTATTTTGGTCTCAAGATACTGAAATTCGAGATTAAAGTATTTTGAGATAGTGAAGTGAAACAATCTGCCTATGGCTTATATAATCATTTAATAAAGACGTTTTAAAAAAGATAGTATCCTCAAACACCTAAATAACTATGCAAAATAGCATGAATGAGTCCAAACATGTTACTAACTCCTGCAATAGTGAACACGTACCAGTAAGACGGAAGCCTGAGAATCATAGTCAAATTGAGCGGTATGTACTGCACCAATGCACAAGAAGCAGGCATGCTGCAGTTTATATTACCAGCTAGCATTACAAAGATGACGTGAAAACATTGTGGGGAAATGGGACATGCAAGGGATCATATACAGTTACAGTCCCACAGGCTAGTCAATGCACGAGATATAAATGAGCACCTCTGAAGGCAGATCCTGATTCACAGCTATACAGCACATTAAGCATGCAGCAAGTTGAGTACTATTAGATGAGGAAACAGCAGGCAGAAACATTCAGATTTCCAACAAGCAAAGATGCTCAGAGCAGCAGCAGCATTCTTGAACCAGCACCTACTGTAAGTGCCATTGCCCTGCAACCAAACAGAATAATACAGCAGCAGGGAAAGAAGAGTGCACAGTCAATGTACTGCATACCACTAGCTAAATGACAAGTGGCTTCAAGACCATTGTGTGGACAAAGATATCTTAAATGTGTTTAACATTTCACACATTCAGTTTAAGAAAGTGTTTGGACTTCCTTTCTAATCGACATTAGGTATGTGTCACTCTAACCATACTTGCTACAAGGATTTTCCAAAGAATAACGGATGCACCGGGTGCACTATAGGTGTCAGCCTTCAGGAAACTCAATACTTTTTGATATGCTATTTCTACATGTGAATGAGCATATCTGCTTCTCCAGCATACAAGGGAAAAGAGCCACCACTCTACATGTGTCATCACCCACCTCCTCAAAATAGTGAAAACAGTGAGTGCTATAGATTTAACGTGTGGCAATAAAGGTCCAACTTGAAAACAAAATGTTACCATTCCATCAACTGCCAGACAGTATGCAATGGACAGAGATGAATAACAAATGTGTCTACACAGCACCCTGAAAGTGCCCATGAATGTCACAAATGGCATGCAAATCATTTGCATCATTGCGTCATAGACGAGGAGATTCCACAGGGCCATCTAGTTGGTAAGTGCAGGCAGTATAGGATGCAGACATATGTATAGCCAAAGACAACGTAGCTCTGATTCAGGACAACTCTAAGGAACAAACACATCACTGCCAAGACTGCTCGTAGTCTTCTTCTCTTTCGGCTGTTCCCATTTGGGGTCGCCACAGCGGATCATCTGTTTCCAGTTCTTCCTGTCCTCTGCATATTGCTCTGTCACACCAACCGCCTGCATGTCCTCTCTCAATCATGGAGATGTCTTTAGCCTGATGAAGGCACAGTTCCACTGCCTGGATACATCTGAAGGAGCATTCTGCCATATACAGATAACCTTCACTTTCATACTTTCTGGGAAACCTTCTCCATCTGATGACAATGATGATTAAGACAGCTGTTGAACAGTAGAAAAACCTAGCAGGAAAACTTCTGCCTTCAAAGGGAGTAAAAAAAGAAACTTCTCCTAAGACTTGTCAGAGAGCAAGATTTAAGACACCTCCTCACCCTCCCAAAAACAGGGTGGCTAATGCAGGTTTAACATATATAGGCATAGACGAATTTGGACTAATTTGGTCAATAAATAGTTTTCCAGATGTCAACCTGCAGAGCTCGTGACAGGCTTGCACTTCTATCAACACATGCTCTGGAAAAACTGAAGCTGTTACATAAGTTACTAGATCCTATCTGGGTCATACTCTAGACCAGACGAGCAATATACAAACACTGGGCCACCTGGGGTCAGAACAGGAGGCAGAGGGCCTGACCTTAAGGATGCTGGTGCCACCCAACCCAACAACAGCTCATGTGACAATACAGGATCGAAGAGAAAATTCAGCACAAACACTGACATTCTGACACCCGCAGGGCAAAGTCCAAGGACACTGGAACTGAGAGAGGAGAGGGATCAACACATTCTGCTGTCTCTGCACTTGAATAAACCTGATGAAATCCACCAAATCTCCAAATGGTAGTACAAGGTAAACTGACTCTGGAGAGGAGATTCACAAAAGCCCAATGATCAGTGAAAAAAAGGCAGAACAGTTTGAAGCTGAAGGAAATGCTCTACAACCACAGGAAGTGGAGATGCAGAAGCAGCTTGCATACCTGTTTCTGTAAAACAAACTATAAATAAAACAATTAAGTATGGCCTACATGTTCAACAAATTGACAGTTTTAACAACCCAAACAAGCAAGACATTAAAATGGAAACTGTAAAAGACAGAAGCAACTTGATAATAGGCCCAGCCAGAGCTGCAAATATCAAAATATGGCTGCCAACGTGAACTCAAAATAAGCAACTACAGCCTGCTTGACTAAATTGAAAATGGAGTTGTGATATCCCTCCTTTGGGCCAGTAAACAAGGAGTCTCAATCCTCACCACAGACACTGGTGAGGGTCATTCTCTTGGAACAAAAATTGATACACAGTATTTCCACATGCAGCTCTCTACACCAGGCACAATTTCCCTTAAGAGCACACAGGCAACACACTTTCGTCCTGGGGCTGGGTTTCTCTCAATCAACAGGCCCTAAATAAGACTTCACACTAATCACACAAGTAGAGTTGAGCCCTCACCCAAGTATTCCAAGCCAAGTCCTCTACCACCCTTCTCTGTGAAACCAGTGCTCTGTGTCCCTACTCCAAGTAGCTAAAACACACACCCTGAGATTTGATTTTCACACACACACGAGAAAGACTAGCACAGATTTACCATCTATGCCCCCTCTGCCCAGACTATAAGGTAGATACTTACAGTAGAATACTCCAAAGCCAGCTACTCTAAGGCTCTTACAAGGGTACTCAATTATGAGTAAAATTAATACTAATGTAAATGGTAGTGTTTGACCAATGCAGCAAGGCTTTCAGGAGGGTCCACACTGTCACCAAATAAATATAAGTACTCTCAAAGGTTAAAATATTCTCTACAAGACCAGCCACAATAAAAAGTTTAAATATATTTAATACTAAAATAATGTGAAAATATTAAATATCTACTTAAAATAAGCACCAGAGTTTCAGTCACAGGAAATATTACAAATACCACAAATGAAAAGATTCACACAGATACAGAAAAACAATACTTAACTAATCTCACTATATTTTCCTGACTGATCTAAAGAAATACTGTCCCCTAGGTCACTTACTTAAGCAAGGCAAGATGATGTGATGAGTGGCCCTTCTTTCTCATGTTTCACAAACTGCCTCAAAACTTCTGTCGTGTCTAGTATTAAAATTAATAATTTCAGTTCTGGATTACAGAGTGAAATCACATACATCTGGTCATCTGACTCTGGTCCCCACACTACCCCTTTTACTATAAAATGAACCAGAATCTAGCATGTGTATCAACAACACACACACACACACACACACACACACACACACACACACACACACACACACACACACACACACACACACACACACACACACACACACACAGCATTGCTAAGATTTGTTTTAGTATCTGGAAGTTATAAAAAAAAAAAACATTTCTAAAACTTCTACCCTTCCAGGCTAGCACTTAGTTCACCCCTAAGGACAATACAGTAAGATTCCAAGTCCTGGTTTTCACAGACATTTTGTCTCTGGCTGCAATAAGAAAGAACAGTTGTGTAAAATATTACCATAACCATTAGATGTCCTTCTCTTCTACATGCTGCAGTATTCTAAACATGAGGGATCAAACATCGGATTGGCACGCCTTCTCCCAAGGTCTATTCAATCCTTTTATGGCCCTACATCAGACCTCGGCTTCCTCTCTCGCTTCTCCTGCCTTTCCTCCCTCTAATCCCTTAAAGAGGACCTCTGAGGATATTTCCTCAGATGATGAGGAATCAGGGATGAATCCCTGGCTTATTCAAATCAAATTTCTTCCCCCTTGGGATACACACCATCAGAAGCGGAACCTAATGGTACGGATTCTCCTGGGAAGGATATCTTCTTTGCGGAAACTATTCTGAAGATGAAAGAGTTCTTCCAATGGCACTGTTGCCAAGTGTCTCGCATACAAAAGAGGTACAAAACACGGAGGTCTCTCTGGCTGGTTTAGGTGCTTAGAGTATATGCTCAAGGGTGCATTACATTCTATGTCATATCTAATAAGGACTGAATAAAGAATAAATTGAAAATATAACTTTTTAGGACCTTGACAGGATACTATTGAGCATAAGTTGCACAAGGCAGAAGGATTTTCGTACCATTACATACAAGTGTTAATCAAAGGAGAGGGTTAACATATGTACAAAAGTTCCTGATGACCGTGTCAAACTTATGTGGAATACTATCTACAAGGTAAGCAGTAGCGATGCTACATTTACCAAAGGAAACTATACTGCATTTGCTGGTGTTGTAATTCCATGATTAACACATCAAGCATTTATTTAGTTCTGGGCCATGTTGGAAAAATCTGAGTATCAGAAAGGGATATCATAACCTCTCCCAGATTGTAATCAAACTTGGTTAGTTGCAGTCCCTTGAAACCAGCTTTTATGTCACAGAAATGCATATATCAAAGAGCAGGGAGACCAGGCCAGAGCTCTATGGGACACTACTGGTGGTATTTTTCTCTCTACAGCAAATACCCCTAACCTTAAGAGTCTGTCTTTTGTCACACAGCTGATCACCAATCCGGAGAACTATGTATAGGTTCAGTCATGGCAGAAAAGCTAAAAATTAGAATCCCTAACATACTGCACTGGATTATTCAAAAACAGAATAAATTACTTTGGGAAGGGTTTCTGTTTGAAAGAAGCTACGGCTCAATTGCACACAACTCTGCATATAAAGCATGTCTGACAGAAAGGCCACCTAGAGAATGGGCACTTCCTAGTAGAGTGGTACACCCAAGCAATTTATACTGTGAGGTAGCATCTTGCTGCCCAAGGGTAGGTAGGTAGAACAAGGAAAATATTTTTTGCCAGGAAAGTTATGATACTGTTTTGATCCTGACATATCCTGGGTGAAGTCCATTAATTGCATTTTGTTTTGTTTTTTTCTACATTTTTAATCACAATAAATTAAGCATTAAAGGATAAGCAGTTGAAGTGCACCAAGATTAACGATGGAAGTGAATAAGCAAGTGAAATTTTATGAAATCTACTTAAAATCCCTAGGAGCTTTTATATGCCTGTTTCATATACAACCAATGTATACCAAATTATTTAACAATGAGTTTCTTTACAAGAAATGAGCAAATATTTTTCACTAATATTTGTTTTTGAATATAAGTATTTGCAGGCACTTTTATATATACAAACATTTTTGGTCAATTTTTTTAAAAATGGAAAAAAACTTCTAATACTCCCCAAACATGATTGCCTGAATGAATTAATGACTGATATCCCATGGTAATTAAAAAGCAGGAAGCACATAATTAAGACACTATTTGGGTAAATGTTAAATAGGTTAATTATAATGTGACCGTAACTGAACTAATTTGGTTATTGCCAGTGTGTTAAATTAACAGATGGCCAAAAAGCTACCATATAGTTTGCTGCCAAACTTATTTAATGGATTGGCAATTACCTATTTGCTCACAGTTACTAACATGACTTAAGTTGAAGAATGATGCAGTTATATGCTGCTTGAAAGCTATAATTAATGGAAGATACAGAGTGGCAGCTCAGACTTGCACATTCGAGAGTTTTTAATATTACTTTTAAAAGTAATTTATAAAATAATTTTAAACAGAAGGGCATTCTGCATCTATGAACAACACGGACACTGCTGAAAAATGAATGAATATGTACATAGGCACTATTTTGCTGAAAATTAATTTTAGTTAAAAAAAAAAAAAAAAAAAAAAAAAAAAACAAGTCTGACATTTAAAGAAAAAAAAAGAATCTGCTGCTTTATCTTAAAGAATGTCATACAATAACTGTAAACATGTGAGCTTGTTTTGTGAAACAGAACGTTATCAATGGGCAAAGCAAATGAAAAAGTACTAAATAAAACACACCGTTCTTTGAACATATGGACCAAGAAGATTCATCCAGTGAAACTAGAAAAATCCTTCATAGGTCAAAATGGAAGTTTTTATAACTGAATGCTAGCAAAGCCAGTCTCTGCATAAATCAAATGTCCTAGCCTGTGCAATTATTTTCTGAAATATTTCCACTAAAAGTATCAGGACTATTAAAAAGGAATTTTATCCAGCCTGACATCAACTAGTAGATCCTGGCCAGTAAGCAAGTACTCAGTTCCAGTTGTTCAGACTTCTGCTTCATCTGACCTACCATTAAAAAATTCCATTCTGCAGTTCTTGTTACAACTACAGTTCAGACTGATGGACTATGATTTATAATACAATTATAACAGGTATATGTTTGTTTTAATTGGAACAAGAGTATCATGTCACCACATTAATGATTTTAGGTAATGCGAAGCTCTAACTGCAGAAGTTGCCAATAGAGCAAAAGAGGGGAAACAATCTACAGCTCAGCTGCAGACGAAAAAGGCCTTGTTTAATCAATCATCATCTGTCATTGGAGGCCTTTCAGAATGAACAGTATGAGAAGTCAAGGCTAGAACAGAATTGGTTTTCTTAATAACATAACCTACAGCCACTGGGGATAAAAGATGATGAAACCTTTCAAAAATGATTTGCTGAAACTCACTACCTACACAGATTTGCCATCCTCAAATGAACACACTTCCAAATGATTTAGTAGTGAATCTCGTTGCACATTTCCATGTAATTAAGTCTTTACAAGTTCGAGTTCACCAAGATGACCATATCAAAAAAAAGTGTTCTTGTGTTCTTCGTATGGTATGTATTCTTATTTAAACTGAACCACTAGGTCCTCATCTCTCTCACACACACACAAAGCTGAACATGTTTTTAAGTTAAATGAACAAATTTCTTTTGATTTAAGATATACAAGAAAATAAAAACAGTACCATTGAGAAATAGATGTATAAAATGAAAGTAAATTTAAAACAAGATTTTGGGACACCTAAATTAGGAGATTTAATCCAGACACAAAAGCACATGGAACAAATACCTTTGCACAGCAGCTAAGAAAATTCCACCTACTGTTAGCATACTTTGCTAAAAGTGATTTACAGAAGAGTGGCCAAACAGCCAAACAGCCCAACGTCTATCCTTGCACAAAATTCCCAAAGATAAAATCAAAAATCTTGATTTTACTTCAACAATCTCGCAAATGCTATGCAATACTAATCCTACAAGCTGTATGCAGTTAGGAGTAAATATGCACCTTACACGGATAGTACTGTTTCCATTCAGTATTACATGTCAATATAAACTGTTGCCCACAGTATATTCTCAGACCCCTAGCTCAAACGCATAACTGGCTCATGAGTTTTAATTAAATATAGATATTTCAGTACGCTAATGGCCCTACAGCTACTAACATCTGCTCTCCATCAGATTATTTCTGGTTTTACCACTTATGTGTAACTCTGTTTTTTTCCTGCATTCTGCTCTCTTGTGGATCTACAAACTGATTTAGCTACTTTATGCAGTGCTTGTAAATTCACTATAACTTGTTAAAGCAATAATCCATGACTGTGCATGGATAAATCCTAATACACCCACAAACAGGCGAGGATTACTGCTTTAATACAATAACATTTAAGATAGAATTACTTTCCTTAATGCGATTGTATAAGGGACTTCTGTCTTCTTCTGTCTCGTCTTTGCTATTGTGATGTACTAGGCATGCATATGGTACTTGCGTTCCCACACTTGCACAGTACATCAGTGCAGGAGGTGACAGAATACATCTCAGATGCTTTGTTTTTTAAACTGTTAAAAGATGGACATCTACAGGGTCAGCTCAAAAATATGAGGTATGTTTCTGTTTTAGTTTTGTACAACATACCCTACTTTACTTATATTTTGATGTGTCCTCCAGTATATTCCAAAAGAAATGTCTGGCCATTCAATTGTACTTCAGCAGCCGGAATTTTTTCTGTTGGTATAGGTTTGATTTAAAACAGACATGCTGGTTGCGCTTTCCAATCAGTGTGCTTGTTTTTGCAGAGTAAGATGTTATTGTATAAACTACATTCATTGTGGAATTTTTTTTCCCTGAGCATCTGCTAAGAAAACGAGTTATGCTCAGTTAGACTATACTACCAAACAAAAAACTCAAAAGTAAAAGCACATTTTTTTTTCCAGTTTTCGCTAACAGAATTCACCACATTCCTTAAGTCACTACCTACTCAATAAATTAATTGCTTTTCAGTTGTCTTGGCTCAAACTTAGCCAGTAACCCAGATTTCATTACCAAATCCAGAAAAAGGAGGAGCTAGCCTACTTTGGGTGTGATGGGTGTGAGCAGTATATGTTGGCTTCCCCATATGGACTAGGAAGGTATTTCAGTCCACAGCATGGCTACCATGCTGGAAACTATCGCAAGCAGCAAATGGAAACTCAGCTTACCAAACACTTCAAAGCGCAGTAGCTGGAACTACATTATGTGTGCTCTTGTGCTTGTGTAAGGAAGTCTATATCACCAGGCAAGAAATGCAGGTCCTATTTCTGTACATCTAGAAACCACTACAGGGAGAGGGGTTAATGAGGATGACAAAGAACCTCCTAACTTTGGCATTAGTAGCCACAATTCTTAGTTCTTTGCCTGCCTCCCACTCCCAATGTTCTCAGGCATCAAAAGAAGGGCAAATCAATTGGAGATGAGGAAAGATGAGAGCTCAAAACTAGAAGGACAGAGGAGAAAAAGAATAAAAAATTCTAGACATTATCTTACTAAAGCTACTTCCATAGGAGGTTACTAGATTAGCGGCCCAAGAGCTCTTACAAGCCTAGCCATGTTAATCCTGTGTTACCTCAATTGTCCTTGGTTAGATGTATGTAATTTGCAGTCAGTCTATGATGTACACTGACTAACCCTGCCCATGAAGGACATGGGTGCCAGCCCCTGGGGTGAATTTTCAGTCTCCCCTCTATTTGTCCAAGTTGCGCTTGAATAGTGTCAGTGATGAGCTATGCTTTATGTGAAATGGAAGTTTATCCCAGAGTAGCAGAACCCTCTGGGAGATGCATCTGTCTCTATAGTATGTTCTGTTAATGTCACAAGCTAGAATAAGATCCCTAGAGAAATTACTCCTGTGCAGCTTAACTTGCGGATGTGCAGCATATCCATCAGGGCAGGGGACAGGGACTGCTCTGTAGGCCAGGCACAAGTTGCCCCACAGCAGCCTACATGATGCAGAGTACAGTGACAGGGCTTTCAGTCTATCTAATGAAGTCATGGTTTGGAGGCCCTGTATTTTCTTGGTGAGAAACCTATGTGGTCTCCCCAGCTGCTGCAGGTACATGCAGAAAGGAGCATTGTACTCTATTAATGGTCTAAGGAGGGTCAAGTACAGTGGAGTTATAACATTCTTAAACCTGGAGATGAGCTCGTAGAAGGCTTTCCCTACCACTGTTCAAACTTGGTGGTCAGAGTTCAGATTGCTATCTACATGTGTTCCCAGATCTTGCAGTACCAGGTTTGAACTTGGGGGTGCTGTCAATATTGTAATTAGCAGAGAATTCTGCTTTGCCAAAGGGGATAATAATGCACTTTGTTTAGTCTCAGACTGTGGCTTATGCACCAGTCATTTGTCTGTTAGCCCCTCATATGTAAAACAGATGGCTAACGATGTTCAAGTTATGTGCCACTGCAAGTTACATATACACATTGTACTTCTATTAATTTATTTTGCAAATACTGCTAGTGCCCTCATCTTAACCTCCTTCCCCTTCAGAACAAACAAGGCAGGGGCTCAGAAGTACCAGCTGTAATTACACAAATCAAGCCGCAACAGTTCAAATTACCCCTGTAGCTCCACAGCACTGTACATGCTTTCTCCTCTCAGATACTTACTCTTTGGCAACCTTTCCCCATCGACATTAAGAAAATCAACACATTTCAAATTCAGAATGCAATTCAAAAAGTACTTCGACCAAGCCAAATGCTCCTGATTCAACACAGGACATTATCACCAAACCTATATCCTTTCAGAGTCCCTTTCTTTCAAGATTCACTGAAGACTGACCCACATCAAAAAGTTATATTATATATATATATATATATATATATATATATATATATATATATATATATAAAACGCATATATTTCTAAATTACACTGGTTGATTGGACATTGTACTGTGCTTGTTCAATAGAATATATATATATGCAGTTTTTTTCCTATGCAGTAAGTCTGAACTATTCTGTTATGTATTTAACCCAGGCTAAACCTGCAAATGGTGAATACTGATCAGTGCACTACCCCAGTAAAAAAAATACAGATAAAATAAATGATAAAATAAATGCCAATTGTTCCTTTTATGCTAAAAATGTAAATAATGAGACACAAGCCTTCAATTGTCTAAACACGTCTGTCTTAACTCACTGCCTCTTTTTGTGATGCAGACAGCAGAACTATAAACAAGTTTCTCACTCATGCAATGTCTACAAATTCTCCACCTTTCCAGCTGCCTGCTCTATACAGTCTCATTTTTCTTTTTGCCCCCACCCCATTAAGCATATTTCTGCCTAAACTATTCCACTTGATTATAGGTTCATATGTAGGTACTAGGCTATCTGCCCGAGGGCATTTATAAGCCTAGCCAGAGTGTCAGCTTTCGCTGCCCCATTGATTAATTAACTGAGCCTCTGTCAAGAAGAGCCAATGAAGTGATCCCAGGGGTGTATTTTCTGTTACCCATCCACTCATCAAGGTTTCTCTTGAAGAGTGTTATTGAGGGGCTCTGCCTAATGTAGTTAGGAATTTTGTTCCAAAGCATGGGGAGTCTCTGTGACAGGAATCTATCCCTCCAGCATGTTCTATTTATCGTTGTGGTGAGGTTTAGCTCACTAGAGCGAGTGGCTCGCAGTGCCTTGGATTTCTTTAGGTGGAGCATGTCCATCAATTCTGAGTTGGACATGGCTTTGTAAGTCAGGCATAAATCACCTCTGAGTAAGCGATATGCCACTGAGTACAGCTGGAGTTTTTCCAGTCGGGCTGCATAGGACATATGTTTGAGGCCAGTAATCCTCTTGGTGAGGTACTTTTGTTGTCTTTCTAGCTGTTGGAAGGGTCTTGTGAGGTACATCCCAAATGGGGCATTGTATTCTATGATGGGTCTGATGAGTAGAGGGGCACTATAACCTCTTTATTTCTAGATGCGAACCCTTTAGTAATTAGATGGGCTACATAGAAGGATTTCCTAACTACTTTGGCAATATGATTGTCAAAGGAGAGATTACTATCTACCTGGGTCCCCATTACCTCTTCTGTATTAAGGGGACTGCCACACCTATGTGGTAATTCATGGGTGTTTTGTTTTTCCCAAATGGGATGACTATGCATTTTTTGGCATTTAGCTTGAGACTATGACTTTGACACCAGGTGTCCGTCTCAGTAATGCCCTTTTGGAGAATGTCCGTGTCAGCCGGAGAGTCAGTTATGGCTCTCAGTTTGCAGTCACTGGCGAACTTGGTTAGCCATAGTCCTCCTGTGTTTGCCTGTACTTCTGAGAAGTATATGCCAAACAGTAGTGGTCCCAGGACCGAGCCTTGTGGGACACCACTTGTGACTGGTTTAGAGTCGGACATGGAGCCCACTATTCTTACCATGTGAGTTGAGTCTGTAAGCCAGTTGGCAACCCATCTCGTGGCGTAGGGGTTTATGTTCAGGCTGGTGAGTTTTTCTATAATTCCCGAGTGGGGAATGGTGTCAAATGCCTTGGTGAGGTCAAGGTAGGCTGTGTGAACTACCTTCCCCTCATCTATGGCCTTGGTGACTGTCTCGAAGAAGTCAACCAGGTTTAGTAGGCATGATCTGCCCTTAAAGCCGAACTGGGTTGAGTCAAGTGTTTGGAGGTTCCCAATGTCTCTGTTAATGAATTCCATGATGATTCGCTGCATAGCCTTG
This sequence comes from Protopterus annectens, assembly GCF_019279795.1. Classification (NCBI taxonomy): domain Eukaryota; kingdom Metazoa; phylum Chordata; order Ceratodontiformes; family Protopteridae; genus Protopterus; species Protopterus annectens. The sequence goes on along the minus strand of NC_056736.1, from coordinate 62,439,744 downwards.
CAGACCAGGCTAGTCAGGCTTATGGGGCAATAGTTACCAGGGTCAGTTGTGGAGCGAAATAACCGTTGCTGTGTGCCATTCTATGGGCAAGTAGCCTGTGGAGAGACTGAGGTTGAACAGTGTGTTTAGGTGGGGGTTAGATTGTTCTGTAGTTCATGCAAGATGCAGCCTGAGACACCATCTGGCCCCATTGATGCTGTGCTTTTGGCTTTTGAAAGGGCTGTTTTCACCTGTGCGTCTGTGATTTCCGGGACACTACACTTTTCTGGTACTGTTGTGGGCCCTTTTGGGAGTGAGAGTGGGGTGAAGTTTGCACTGAATCTGTCAGGATGTTGGCAATATCAGTGGGTTCAGTATATTTTGTGCTATTTTGCACTAGCTCAGAGCATATCTGCGAGTTGCCACTTAGATTCTTGACATAGCTAAAGAAGGCTTTGTGGTTATCTTTTGAATCCTTGGCTATTTTTCTTTCAAAGTTAGCCTTGGAGGATTTCAAGAGGGACCTTAGTTTCTTACTGATACTGATCAGGTATGTCTTTCCTTCTTGGGATTTGCTTTTTTTCTGAACGTTTCCTCCTCCTATTGTATAGCCTGTTTATGGCAGGGGTCCACCAGACTGGTTTTCTTCTCTTAGGGGAGTGAGTCTTGGTTTTGCTAGGGATGGCATGATCCATGCATCCTTGTAGGTGCTCATAGAGATCATTTGTAAAGGTTTCTGCATCTTGGGCAGTGTTATCCTTTAGCGCGGGAGCTGTGAACCTTACCATCTCTGTCTTAAGGAAGGTGAAGTTTGCTTCAGAAAAGTTTTTTACTGTGGTTTCCTTAGTTGGGGGTGGTGGTGGGGTGTGGACATCCAGAGTGATTAGTTTATGGTCTGATCTAACCAGTGATGGGTTGACCTCTGGTGTGGAACACCTGTCGCCCGTGTTGGTGAAGACCAGGTCCAATATGTTTTCACCTCTGGTAGGGGAGTTTACCAGCTGATCCAGGGCATTTGAGTTGATAAATTCCAGGAAGCGCTGGACCTGGGAGTTTATACTGGAGTAGTTTTCCCAGTTAACGGTAGGGTAATTGAAATCGCCCAACATCAGTGTTCAGTAGGACCTTCATGTTTTTCAAGCGTTTCCAAAAAGGCGGAGTGGTGGTCCTGGGTAATGGAGGGTGATCTGTAGCAGGCCACAATTTGCACTGCAGATTTGTCTGATGTTAGTTGCACATGGATGATCTCGGAGGTATCATGCTGCGCCACTAACCTGGAGGTGTAGGATGAATTTGGATACACCCCCTCCTTTTGTGTTTCGGTCCATGTTCTGTGGCCGAAATGTGTGGTATGAGTTGTAGCCCGGTAGTGCTGGGGTGCTCTGTGGAGCCTTGATCCAGGTTTCAGTTACTGCACAGATGTCGACGCTCTCCATACTGAGGAGTGCTTTGAGCGCATGCATTTTGAGATTTAAACTCCTGGCGTTGAGTAGCATAACCCTCATTTTTTTTTTTATTTGTGCTGTTTACGGAGGTGGGTCTGACTTTTGAGCCTTGCCTAAAAAAGGCACTATGGGGCAGCAAGAGCCTTGGCCAGTATTCGAAAGCCTAGAGGTGACAGGTGCAAGCAGTCTCTTGCAAAGCAACGAGGCCTGTCGAGCATGTCGTCCCAGGCTGACAGACACTGGATCCCCTTTGAAAGACACCAGAAGCTTAGCCAATTGTTGAAATTGATCATTTTTTCTTTATACTGCAGTATCATTCTTGGTGAGGGCAGGATGCTACTCAGGGTCAGGGTCATACCCATCTGGGCTACATGATCAGAGAGCTCTTCCATGTCTCTTTTCATGTAGTCCAGGGAGGTACATCTCAGGTCATTCACACCAACATGAACAATGACAGAGTCATATTTGTACTTGTTCTGGAGTGACCTGAGTGCTTGTGTTATGTAGCGGATTCGGGCTCCCAACAGGCAGCTAACAGTAACTTTCTCCTTGTCCAGCCTAGTGAGTGGGACATCAGTGTCCCTGACTATAGTCTCGCCTATTACTAGTGTATTAGGTATGTTATTTCGCCTTAAGGGCTGTGATTGTGCGGCACACTGATTTTGTGTTTTATGTGTCGTCTGGTTTCTGACGGGAGGTGCTGGTTTTTTGGGTATCTGCTTTGGAGGTCTGTGATGCTTTTGCAGGTTTTTATTTAGAGCCTCTGAGTACGATTTCTTGTATTTATGTGTATTTTTTGCCAGTGCTGGTTTAGTATGTCTATGTGAGGCTGGAGGTGTAGTGCAAGTGTTAACCTTCTCCTCATGACTGCTTGTTCCAGTCTTGGATGGAGAGAGCTTAGCCTCCAATTTAGCTATATAATTGCATCTCTCGCATATGTTAATGTTTTGTGGTAGGAGGAGCGGGTTGTCTGTGTACATGAGGCAGTTGTAACATTGCCTAAGGATACCCAGGTTCACCAGCTGGACTGGAGAGTATACCTGAAATTGCCCTTTGGTTATGTCTGAACAGTAGGGTGAGCTGCTTAGTCGCTTGGTTGGTGAGGGGTGAATAATGAGCCTTGCCCTGCTGGACAATCAAGTGTCAGGGCATATTAGTGCTTGCTATTTAGGTCTGAGCAAGTGCTGGACTGTAGGAAGCTTTTTAAGTGCTTAGGTTGAGAGTTAGACTACTTTCAAGGGAAAAACTGAAGAGGAGACTTGGTGGAGCCGGGATAAATTTAGCCCTAGCTAACCGGCGCTGCCCAGACGTGCAAAACCGTGCAAGCATGGTTTTTACAGCAGGGAAATGAAAGATAGAAATTAGCCCAAAATGACCCACAAACTACTAACTTCTGGGCTGGAACCACTCCTCCAGGGACAGATGGCTACTCACAGCTCCCACTCTCACAGGTGAACAAAGAAACTTTCCTCTATCCAAGTAAGGTACAGGCAACTCAGAAAATTGTAAGAGCCCTGAATTCAGCACTAGCCTGAAAACTAGACTATACTAGTTTAGAAAGGTGGGAAACAAGGAAAAATTTTGTTAAAAGATAAGGCAAAAACAATAAAAAAAATACACTTAAAACAGCTTTAAACGACTATAAACAGTAAAAAATACACTTAAAACAGCTTTAGATGACTACAAGCAATCAGAAAAGGCTTTTAAACAAATTACCCAATTAACCAGTAAAAAAACCCTCAAAACTGAGCCCTGTTCCTGTAGTCTTCAATGAGACAAGTTCTAACTGCACACCCCTGCCACTGGGGTGCAGGGGAACCTTATCCAAAAAAGAAGGCCTGGATTAGTGCTCAAGTTATACAAACAAAGCTAGATTCAGCAGGCCTGGATCTAGTCTATGCTACAGCAAACAAGGCGCACCAATTTCAGTAAGAAACAGTTCAAATATGCAGGCATTATAAGCCTTTAACCAGAGATTCCCAGCTCAGAAGGGCAGAGTCCAGCCTCTCCTCCCACAAGAGTGCAGACCACTAACCTTCTTAATGCAAAATAACTGGCCTGAAGCCCAAATGCTTAAACCAGAACGAACACACTTTTAGAATAGCAGAAACCGAGCCTTCAATCAGCAGTTCCCAACTTAGAAGGATGTAAGCTACCTGTCCTGCCACAACAGTGCAGACCACAAACCTTAATGTAAAACAACTGGTCTGAAGCCCAAGTGCTTAAACCAAAATACTTAGAATGATAGCTGCACTTTACTACTGCTTGGCAGTAACCTGATTAAATACAATTGAATACTTTTAAGAAGGCCTGGATTAGTGTTCAAGTTATGCAAACAAAGCTAGATTCAGCAGGCCTGGATCTAGTCTATGCTACAGCAAACAGGGTGCACCAATTTCACTAAGAAACAGTTCAAATACGCAGGCACTATAAGCCTTTAACCAGAAATTCCCAGCTGAGAAGGGCAGGGTCCAGCCTCTCCTCCCATAAGAGTGCAGAACATGAACCTTCCTAATGTAAAATAACTGGCCTGAAGCCCAAGTGCTTAAACCAGAACTAATACACTTTTAGAATAACAGACACTGAGCCTTCAATCAGCAGTTCCCAACTTAGAAGGATGTAAGCTACCTGTCCTACCACAACAGTGCAAACCACAAACCTTCTTAATGTAAAACGACTGGTCTGAAGCCCAAGTGCTTAAACCAAAAGGCTTAGAATGAGAAGTTATGTACCTACCATAACGTTCCATGTTAGTTGTCTTCTTCTCGCCTTCTTTCTTGCTGGATGGGTTCAGAGCCGACCTTCGGCTCCGACTTGGCCTATACTAAAGCTCAAAGGCTATTTATACCAGCTCGAGGCTATCCTATATCCCACAATGCTAGGCGCTAACTACCCAGATCTCGTTTGACAGCTGAAAACCATAGCAGTTTTGCTCTCCAACAAAAGGAGGAGAAGAAACCTCACTCGAAAGTCACCTAGACCTATAGCTACCAGAAGCGATAGCCTAGGGGTCAAACTGAGGCAAGAAGAAGATCCCCAAGGATCCTTAGGTCTGTCCAGGCTAGGGGGATGGGGGGTGGGATGCAAGAAAGAAGGCGAGAAGAAGACAACTAACATGGAACGTTATGGTAGGTACATAACTTCTCAATGTTAAGTTGTCAATCTCGCCTTCATTCTTGCTGGATGGGACCACGTCCCTAACACCTTCACCCTGGGTGGCTCATCGGAACAGACTCTTGAGAACGGTGGAACCAAAATTAGCCCGGCTTCTGGAGGCCATGTCTAATTTGTAATGAGAGATAAAGGTATGAGGAGAGGCCCAAGTGGCTGCCGCACAAATGGAATCTATTGGTAATCTAGCCTGAAACGCTATTGAGGTGGCTAATGCTCTGGTTGAGTGAGCCCTGGGCCTTGACGGTATCTTTTGGCGTCTGAGCTGATAGATGAAAGTGATCACAGATGCCAGCCATCTAGAAAGGGTTACTTTGGAAACTGGAAGGCCTTTCTTGCCTGCTGCATAAGAAAGGAAGAGCTTCTCAGATTTCCTAGTTTCCTTGGTTCTATCCAAATAGTAATGGAGTTGACTATGAACGTCCAGAAAATGCAGTTTTTGTTCCGCTCTGTTGGAGTAGTTGGGGAAGAAAACTGGAAGATCGATAGTCTGGTTTAGGTTCGCTTCAGAGGAAACCTTGGGTAAAAAGGACAGATTAGTCCTGAGGGACACTCTGTCTTTATGGAAGACTAGATAAGGTGGACGAATGCAAAGGGCCTGAAGTTCTGATACTCTTCTCGCAGATGTTTTGGCGACCAGAAACAGAGTTTTCCAAAATAGCAATTTCAGGGAGCAGGAAGCCGCAGGTTCAAAGGGGGGAAGAATCAAGGAGGTTAGAACCAAATTTAGGTCCCACTGCGGTGGGGGGTCCCTGATTGGGGGCTTAAGCAAAAAGATACCTTTGAGAAAGGTTTTACAAAGCTTATGGGACATGATACTGGAGTCCGAAAAGCCTGCATGAAAGTTCGAAATAGCCGCTAACTGTACTCTGATGGTGGAGGAAGAAGACCCTGAGTGAAACAATTCAGCTATGAAGTCTAGGACTGATTGGATAGGGGCAGTAAAAGGATCTATATTTCTAGCTCCTGCCCAGAAGGAAAAACGCTTCCACTTGCTTGCGTAAATCCTCCTGGTGGATGACTTTAGGGAAGCTATAGGTATGTCACTCATAGAATGGGAAATAAGGGGAAGCATGGCTAGGGTTGGAATTGGAGCAACCAAGCTGTGAGGCTGAGAGATTGGAGGGAGTGGTGCAGCTGTCCCGACTGATGGGTCAAGAGATCTGGCACTGGATCCAGATGCCAGGGCTGCCCCAAGAGATAACGATGCAGGAATGGAAACCATATCTGACGAGGCCAGTAAGGAGCAATGAGGATCATGGTGGCTCTCACGGTGGTAGATTTCTGAATCGAGTGATTAATGGAAAGGGGGGAAAAGGCATACATTAGTCCCCGGGGCCAATCGTGGACTAGAGCGTCTCTGGGGGGGTGGCCGGGAAGAGGGGAGAGAGTGAAGAAGTCATGGCACTTGCTGTTTTGAGGTGTTGCAAAAAGGTTGCAGCAAGGTCGACCCCATCTATGAAAAATTTCTTCCACTACTGTTTGAGAGACCACTTGTGTAGAATGAGAATGGCTCTGCTCAACCTGTCCGCTATGATGCTGGACTTCCCGGGGATGTGCGTTGCTATCAGAAACCGCTGAGAGGAGATCGCCCACTGCCAAAGTCTGAGAGCCTCTCGACACAAGAGATAAGACTTAGTTCCGCCCTGCTTGTTGATGTACCACACTACGGACATATTGTCCGTCTGAACTGCAATAGTCCCGATGGGAAGAGAGTCCTGAAGGGCTTGCAATGCTAAAAGTACTGCTCTCATCTCCACGACATTTATGTGCAGGTGGCACTCGAAAGGTTGCCATGTGCCCTGGACTGTCCTGCCCTGAAAATGCCCCCCCCCCACCCGATCAGTGAGGCATCCATTGTCACCGTGGCAACCGGGGGAGAAGGAACAAATGGTCTGCCCTGAAGGACTTGAGGGGAGACTATCCACCAAGAAAGGTGTTTCTTGCAAGACAGGGTTATTAAAATGTTGTGTGACATTGGAAGTTGTTGAAAGGACCAGTGGGAAAAAAGCATCCATTGAAGGATCCGCATATGAAAGCGAGCTAGGGGAAGTAGAGTAATGGCTGCCGCCATGAGACCTAATACCTTCAGGACAAACCTGGCTTGGATTTTGTTGTTCTGAAGAAGGATGTGAACATGCCTGCGAATATCTAGAACTCTTTGTTCGGTTAGTTTTGCGGAAAGCCGGACTGTGTCCAAGGTGGCGCCTATGAAGGTAATAGACTGACAAGGCGACAAGGCAGACTTTTCGAAATTTATGGAGATACCTAGCCCTTTGCAAGTATGAATGGTGTAATCTCTGGAGAGAAGTTGACGCCTGGTGGTGGCAGTGAGAAGCCAGTTGTCTAGTAATGGAAACACCTGGAATCCTTGATGCCTCAGATGAGCTGTAACCACTGCCATGCATTTGGTGAACACTCGGGGGGCTGTAGTGAGACCAAAGGGCAGGGCTCTGAACTGATAATGACTGGTTCCCAGCTGGAAGCGGAGAAAGAGTGCCTGTGCATCTTGATGTGGTAGTACGCTTCCTGAAGGTCTACTGAGCACATCCAATCGTCCTGACCCAGAAAGGGTAGAATGGACTGTAGCGTGACCATCCGGAACTTTGCTCTTCTTACAGACCTGTTTAGTCTGCTGAGATCCAATATGGGTCTCCAGTCCCCTGTCTTTTTTGGTACCAAAAAGAAATTGGAGTAGATTCCGGATCCTTGTTGGTCTGCTGGGACTGGCTGGATGGCTCTTTTTGTTAGCAGTTTTGATATTTCTAGTACTGCTTGTTCCCTTAGACTGGGTGGAACGTCTGGAAGTGGTCCTTTTGGCTGAGTTGGGGTGTGGATAAAGGGAATTTTGTAACCCTCGGATATGATCGACTGTACCCATTTGTCTTGGGTGAGTGAAAGCCAGGCTTCTGGGTACAGTGATAACCTTCCCCTGACTGCCTCCAAAGGCGGACAGTCAGGCAGCTTCTCAGGGATGCTGGAAGGGTTTGTCAGAAAGAGATTCTCTGCTACCCTGATTTTGCGGACCTCCTCTGCCCCTAGGGCAGCGTCTGTTATTGTTCCCCCCCCCTGCCTCTAGAGGGGAACTGACCTCTTGCATCAGGCGCGACCTCTTGTGGTTTACGGAACCACATCTTCCCACCCTTCTGACCCTTAGGGTATGGTCTAGACGGGGTGGAAAAACGGACTCCCACGGCAGAGAGAGTCTTGCCTTCTTGCTCGCATCGGGTCAAAGTATCCTTCACCTGAGGTCCAAACAAAGCTGAACCGTCAAAGGGGGAGTTAGTGAAGGACGCCTTAAAGGGGTCTGCAAAGTTACAAAGCCGCATCCAGGTGTGACGCCTTAAGGCAACGTCTGTGCCTGCAGCCCTACTCGCCCCATCGGCCGCATAGGAAGTAAGTCGCATGGAGGAGTTGACAATGGAATTCAGGGTTGCCAGCTGGGAATTTATTTTGTCTTTAGACCCTGCAGCTGTTGGATCCTGTAATACCTCACCCACTTCTTTGAGAGCATGTCTCTTTGAAGGCGGGTGAAGTGGCACAGATAATTCAGTGAACGCATGACAAACGTCGCTGAAGAAAACATCCGCTTGCCGTACCTATCCATAGTCCTAGACTCCTTGTTAGGAGGATGGACAGGTACTGAATGATCAGCCAGTTCCTTCTTAGTGGCTGCAGCCACCACCATGGCGTCAACCGGGACACCCTTAGCTAAAAACTGTTTGTCTGAAGGAGCTGTTATAAATTTTGAAGGCCTCTGTGGGGTAGGTTCCATCGTATCAGGGGCCGTCCACGCCTTCCGCACCACCATTTCCATGAGGGGGTCAAAGGGCGGAGACACCCAGGAGGTGGAAGGGCGAGAGCCAAAAGCCTCTAGGTAAACCGACTCGTCCTCGGAAGGATTAAGGGTAGACCAGTTCCCCCCTCTGCTTCAGGATTTCAAGGATGTCTGAAAAGGAGACATCCTCAGAGGGGGACCGTGGGTACCCTTCAGACTCATCCAAGTCGGTATCCAATGTAATGGACTCAGGAGAGTCCACATGCTTCCTCTTACATTTCCTCTTCCGAGGGGGTTCCCCTGACGGGTCAGGGGAAGCCTCGGAAGAGGAGGATATTCCCAATGGGGAAACCTGAGGCGTTGGATCTCTACGGTCAGGAATGAGAGGGTGGGTAGAGACCGCAGCAGGCACTATAGAGGGTGGAGCTGAAGGAGCTGACCGTGGAGCAGGCACAGGGGCCAGCACACTCCTCATGACTTCGAAGGCACCCCTATCAAGCAGGGTAGAAGGTCCCCGCTCCGAAGAGATAAGGACCCCTCCCGGCACCAAGAGGGATGGCTCCGAAGCCGATGTCGGGGCCGAACTTACCAGCGCCGAAGCTCCGAGAGGGAGAACGGGGTCGGACAAGGGTCCGATGCCACTTGTCCCCTCGGAGCCAACGAGGAAGTCCATGCGCCTGGATCCCTCCAAGGATAGGACCATGGAAGAGACCGGAGCCGATGACGGAGCCGAAAGGTGAGGTATCGGCTCCGACGTGTCGACAGCCACAGCTCCCACAAGCTCCGGCTCCAAACTCAGAGGAAGAGTCGGAGGAGGAATCGAAGATGGGGTGGGGATAGCCACTGTCTGTTGAGAAGGGCTATGAAGCATTTGGGCTAATGCCTGAGACTTAAGAAGTCTACTAACCACCCTCTCGAGGTCGTGGTCCGAGAGCCTGGAAGACCTGGAGGAATGGGTTCGATGACTCCGCTCCGAGAGTAAGGGAGACCTCGCAGCTGAGTGAACAGACTCCAAGGATGGAGATCTGGACCATTTACGGCTAGCAGATGGCGCAGACACCACTATCGGCGCCGACTGAGTCCTGGAATCATCGGCTCCAGTTCGAGCTGATGTAGAAGCCTGAATTTGAGGAACGTCGACTCCAGCCAGAAACGATGATGAAGACTGTATCTTGGAAACATCGGCTCCAGCCGGAGCCGATGTGACAGCAGTCTGAGTACCACCAGCCGAAGGCTCTGAGCTCGGAGCCGACGGCTTAGATGGCTTCGAAGGCTTCCCCGACGAAGACTTGGTCGGGGAACCTTCAGGCTTTAACAAGCCCCTCAAAATTAACTTGTTTCTGCGTTCCTGCAGGACTCTTGGGCTGAACGCATGATAGACCGAACAAGAGTCCTGCAGGTGCAGAGGGCCCAGGCAATAAACACAAGAAGTGTGACCATCTGTCAGCGACATTTTCTGACAGCACGAGTCACACTTCTTGAAGCCTGAGACCCTGGTGTCTTTTGACATCTAAGTACAAATAATTGCACACACACAGACACACACAGACACCCTTTTAAACAGTAAAGTCAGTCACACAAAAATTAAACTGACAAGTTAAGCAGAATAGGCCCAAAGGCCTAACCTTAAAACTAAAGGGATTAAAAAGGGACCGGAGGGGGGATTAGCTATGAAGGGAAGCTAATGGGATGGTCGCTAACTAAAACTAAGAAAAAACCTGAATAAAAGATAGAAAATTTTGAATTATAACTTCTAACCTGAAGAGCCGGTAATAAACGCACCTCGCAGCTGTAAGCGGCAAACGAGATCTGGGTAGTTAGCGCCTAGCATTGTGGGATATAGGGTAGCCTCGAGCCGGTATAAATAGCTCTCGAGCTTTAGTATAGGCCGAGTCGGAGCCGGAGGTCAGCTCCGAACCCATCCAGCAAGAATGAAGGCGAGATTGACAACTTATCGATAGTTACACCAAGCAGTAATAAATTCAATTGAGTACTTTTATGATGATGCAAAAGCAAAATAAACTAGGAAAATACACAAATACAGTAAAAGCAGATGAAAAAAGTGCAATTTTTTTTTTTTTTGAGTGAGCAAATGAGATGGGCCCAGAAGGAATATCCAAATGTAAATTTACAAGAGGGGTGGGCAGTTTCAAAGCCACCAAGATTAACACCAAAACAAAAGCAGGGAGGGTAGCTGGGGAACTAACTGAAAAAACAGAGCCACAACTAACAGCTAGATAGTATTCAATGCAACATAAATCAATTTAAATGCTGTATTATTTGAAAAAAGTGCAGATAAAGATTTACTTAAATTCACTTATATGTCCAGTTGATTTGATTTCATGCAGGTCTTAGCTGGCCAAAGCTCAGAGTTTAAGCAGAAAATAAACCAAAATGTACCACTTATATAAGGCAGGAACCGAATAACAATGAAGTAAACTACCCCCACTTATCACTGGCTATTCAAGAATTCTAACAAGCATTAACTGAAAAAACAGAGCCACAACTTCCAGCTAGATAGTATTCAATGCAACACAAATACATCAATTTCAATGCTGTATTATTTGAAAAAAGTGCAGACAAAGATTTACTTAAATTCACTTATACGTCCAGTTGACTTGATTTCATGTAGGTCTTAGCTGGCCAAAGCTCAGAGTTCAGCTTTCTCTCCATCTAAGCATCCAACACATGTTATCCCACACTTTCCTTCTTATTTAGAATTAGAGCCACTATTATTCTTCCCCACTAACTACTCACTGCTTAGTGACATGTTTAGGGCGGCTGTCTTAGGCAATATGGCACTGTTCGAATATAATTTTACTGGAGTTAAGCTATCAATTTCCTATAGCTCTAACCCCACTGGGGAAGACCAGTGATTTCCATTTGACTCAAAATTTCTGGTCCTACATTAGGCATACAACTTCAGCTGCACTGCCTGAGAAGTGTGACATGGAGTCTGGGACCCTACATCTACTCAGTTTTTAGTCACTAACTTTTCCTGTGAAATCCTGAATTGGTCATCTACCAGATAAAGTCAACCGCATTTTAATGCTCTCCAAAAAGTGTGGCAATTTCTGCCTAAAAACTTGGAAAGCCTAAATTACAATAAGAAAGAAATAAGGCATACATTTTTTTAACCAAATCCAAATCCAAGTGTACCAGTGCTCCAGACTCTCTACTTGTCTTTATACTTTTTTAGTGTTTCACTACAAGTTTTACAGAAAGAGTCCTCTATACTTTAGCTAAACCAAATTCCCTTATCACGGACGTGGAAAATAATTTTGGAGGGAATTACTGACGTGCTTTCTTATTCATTTTATATCTGGAGAGCTTTCCAACTCTGCCTGTATGAACAGTACTGGCACATCTAGCTCCAGTCTAACCAAAACAACATCCACATATTCTTGACACAGTGATGTACCATGGAGATCAAATTTAAGTTGGTCATCTATGAAAGCCTCAAGGAGCTTAGTGTGGGTTTCAGTTATAATAGTGGTGTTAAGGGAAGAGATTGTGAATGAGAATTTAAGATGGTAGGAGGATTATGAAGGAAGACAAGAAATTTAGTTTTTTTTAGGGTTGAGAAAGAGTTGGTGGTTAGTAAGCCAAGTTTCAATGAGACTGAAAGATGTTTGTGTCAGGGAGATTAAGTCAGAGGAGTTAGCAGCAATGGAGATGATTGTAGCGTTGTCTGCATACTGTACGAGGGAAGACTGAGGACTGAAAGTGTGAAGTCGGTTAGTGAAGATGTTAAAGAGAAGAAGGCCTAGAAGTGAACCCTGTGGGATTCCCATTTTGATGGGGAGAAAGGGGGATACAGCAGACAGCCATTTGATGGATTGCTGTCTGTCTGTGAGGTAGCTATTAAACCAAGATTTGTTGCTGAGTTGATAAAGTTTGGAGAGGCAGATGGAGTGACAGGCTGTCAAAAGCTTTGGAAAGAGCTAAAAAGAGGCAAGACACAAGTTTATTACTGTCTCCTGCCAGAGAGATGGAGTTAGTAAAGGAAATAAGTGCAGTAGTGGTGTTGTGGTGGAAGTGGAAGCCATGCTGGGTTGGGGTGATCAGGTTTTCTTTAGTGAGATAAGCCAAGATTTGTTTATAAACACAGTGCTCGAAAATTTTAGAGGGGAGAAAGTATGGCAATAGGATGATAATTGCAGACTCTACAAAGTTTCCACCTTTATGTATAGGTATAGTGCGAATTTCTTCCAAAGAGTAGGGAGAGTGGATTAACTGATAGAGTGATTAATGAGGATGGAGGCAGGATATGCAACAGAGTTAGCAGCAGCGTTTAGGAAAAGAGATGGCAGATTATCAGATGATGGGGAGCATGGTTTCAGTTTGAGAAGAAGATTTTTGATGTAGCTGGTTGGAAAGGGATTAAGTGAGAACGGGCATTTTTGTAGTAGAGAGGTGGTGGGAGGTGTGGGGATGGTTGTGCAGGATGCCTTCATAAGTTTGCTGATGGTATCAATGAATTATGAATTGAAAATGGATGCAATTTCTTGAAGTGTGTTACTGGTGAATGGGTTAGGAGTTGAGGGATTCCCTGGGTGGAAAATTGTGTTAATATTCCAGAATGTTTTGGGGTTGCTTATTTCTGTAGTAAGGGAAGTGTAGTAGAAGTTCTTTTTATCAAGGTTGTGTGTTTTCGGTTAGATTTCAGAGTTTCCTGTACTGTTGGTAGTGTGTAAGACAGTCTTACTCCAGAGTTTCCAAGCAGAAACTCTGTTAAGGATAGGAGACTGTGTAGAGTTGGTGAGCCAAAGAGAACACCTAGATTTGACTCTGACAGTTCTGGGAGGAGCAAAGCAGTTGTGTGGGACTAAAAAGATGGGGTTAAACTGAATATCAGCTTCATCAAGAGGTAGGAATGAAAGGAAGGACCAATCAATAGCAGTGAGACAATCGTTGAATATAACAGAGTAGAAGATGGATAGATTTTGGCATTCTATAAATTTGTGAGGTCTAGAGAGGTGGAGGGAGAATCTGTGGACACTTACAGGGGAGTGGTCACTGACTGAAATCTGGTAGGGATTCAGGTTGGTGATAGAGGTTGGGATTGGTAACAAGAATCCAATCTAGGATAGAAGTAGTATTTGTGGGTTTATGAAGAAAAATGGGAGAGAAGTTGGGTGTAACCCAACAAGTTTATACTGGAGGTGAAGGAGTTGGAGATGAAAGAAAGCCAATTAATGTTAATACTGCCTAGTGTTACAGTTTCATTATGTATACTATCAGACATCCAGTGAAGAATCTCTTCTAATAAGAGAATGTTCTCTCTAGGGGGTATGTAGATGGCAACTATAGTAAGGGATTTATGGTTATTAAGTTTGCAATTAGCTATAGTAAAGTTCAGCTGGGTGAAGAGGGAGGTGGATTAGTTGGGGGGATAAGGTAAGGAGGTGAGAGTACATAATGCCTCCACCTTTTTTATGCATGTGATCAAAGTGTAGAATGTTGTAACCAGGGGGAGAAATTCATTGTCTGTGTTATGTGGTTTCAGCCAAATTTCAGAGAGAGAAACTTTGTTGGGGGAGTACTAGGCTATCCAAGAATGGAATTCAGTTATATTGTTAAGAATGCTGTGGATGTTGACAGAGTAAAATGAGAGATGTTTGGGACTAAGGTTGGGTACCTGCATAAGTCTTTGTGTAGTACTAGTAGATGTTGATGAGTTAAAGTGTGGGCCGGGGTTGGGGTGAATGTCACCGGAGAGTTGAAGTATGTTGCAAGTATGCAGAAAGAAGGAAATAATGGGGTAGGGAGACAGAAATTTCTGTATGACTTTGTAATATGGAGAGAGCTTTGGAGGTAAGTTGATTCTGAGAGGGAGAATTCAGTATTAGAGAACAGTGTGGGAGATATGGGAGAGGAGTAGTGGCTGTCAGAGTTTATAGCACAGTAACAGGAGGTAAGAGGGCTGGGATGCAGGTTAAGCTGAGAGCAATAACAGATGAGGTTAGACAAGAGTAGAAGAAAGGGAGAAACATATTTCAGGGTAAAGGAGATTATGCGAGGGCGGTAAGAGAGAGACTAAAATACGATAAGTGAGATAAGTAGGAGCTGGGATGAGAGTAGTGTGAATGGGAGGATGGAGTGAAGTAAAGAGGTGGGAGGGTTAAGATTAGAAGGGTAAGGACATAACTAGGTAAGGTTTACAGGAAGTCACAGTGCAGAGGGGATGGTATATCGATGGCTAGCTATAAAGGAAACTGATGCAGTGTTGGGTGGGAATGGGGGTAGGGGAGGGGAGCAGAATGAGCCAGAGAGAAGTGAGGGTGAATGGCGCGGGTTGACCCTCAGAAGCTTATCGTAGAAGGCCAAAGAGTTACCAGCAATCAAATCAAAAGGTAAGCTACCAGTTCAGTTTTGCCCCCAGATCAATATTTAGCTTGAAAATCAGCCTGCACTAGTCGGCATGCAGTGCAAAACAGCCAATTTAAAAGTAGTATAGTATACCACTGGCACACTAAATGTGTAGGACAAAGTTGTGTTTTTGTAGATGGCCAGACTATTACAGATTTGGCACCTTTAGCTACAATTACAGTAAACTAATATGTGGGAAAAATGGGAAAATCTAAAGGGGAGGAAAAGAATCAGCTGTCAACCCTGCCAGTGTACACTGCAAATGCAGTGATCCTTAATAAGTGTATGTAGCTTGTTTCAACCGACAATTAACTTCTTGTCAGATTCAAAGCATATCTCAAAAAACTTTGGAAAACTCTCAAGAAGCATAATGCAGAAGTACATTCTGCACATAGTCTACATAGTAGATGCTGATGCTCGGTAGTTGCACCTTGTATAATTACACCTCCGTTGGATAACAGGCTGAAGATATATATATATATATATATATATATATATATATATATATATATATATACATACACACACATACTCCAAGCTTTTTTCTTTTCTAGGAAAATGGCTAAACTGTCCAACCACCTTGATATAGAAGGCCACATATCTACCTTAGCTATCCTCCGTATTCTTGGACAATGTTTTACATCCGACCATTAACAACCCAGTTGACCACACAGATAGTGATTACCTGATGAAATTCTACTATCTACACCATTATACTACCTAAATTCATGCTGTGAGTACCTGTTAGGAATACAAGTACTGACCAAAATAACACAATACCCCCAAAAAATCTTCCTCTAATCCCACATATCTTTCATACTTATCTAACACAGAATCTTCAATAAGAAATGGACAAAAACAAAAGACCAACAATAACAAATGGACAAAAACAAGAGACCAACAGTAACACTCAAACTTTCTAGTTTCACTATATAAGGAAGCGGCACCTACACCTTTGTCCTACCTCTCCTTAAAACAATTTTCCATGTTCATCCATCTCTAAGGGGGTCTCAAGCAAAGCTAATATCTTCAGTTCGAATTCTTGTGGAACTGTTGCTCTCTACTGGGCAAGTTTTTCCATTTAAAAGAAAACATCCCTCAACTATTATTTGCCACCATGGTTTAGTGAATTATTAAACACCTAGAAGAAACACGAGTCATTTTTTCATCTAATACCCAGCTTGCAACAGAAAGTCTTTACCAGGTAGGAGGCTGAATTTCTCACAATGCAAGTCCAAAAACGGTTTCCCCAGTACCTAATCATTATACTCAAACTGTTACCACTACAGCAATCATATGAAGTTACAAGCTCTGAAAAACCAAAGTTATGTAACAAAGGAACTAAACAGTGTACAATTAACCCTCAAACAACAATACTTATAAACAATAAGCAAAGCATGTGTAAAATGTACCATCTTTACGACTACTATTTCTAAAAAATATTCTTCACAAAGTAAACAAGTCAAATATCGGGAATTGGTCTCTCCTACCTGTATATACTTTTGCAGCAACACTAAGACTACTTTGTTAGTTTCATCACTTTTAATCATCTCTACCTCATCAGAACTCTCCCTGTACTTTCACTGAGAATCAGCTGGACATGAATGAATTCCAAAGCTTCCTGTCTTACTATAACATTCCATCTGTGTTGTCGATCTTCACTAATCCTTGGCTGTGGGCTTGGTTCCAAGCCCTGGAACCAACCTGGCCATTTATTTCAGCTCGCACCTTCCAAACTCTTGAGCTAGGCTTTTACCCATAATGCTCCTCTCAAAACTACCTCGGATCAAGTTTGCCTGAATTAGTTGTAGACAAATAGCAATTAAGAAGAGACCAGAAATGTCCCCCTAATATGAAGCTAGTCCTGGGAGAATTCGATCGACTAAGAGTCTCAGGCTGGGTGATGAAGGGACGGGATGTCAAGGATTAGTGAAGATGGACAACACAGATGGAACTTTATGATGACAACTTCTTTATCTGATGTTGTCAATCTTCACGCAATCTTTGACTGTGGGACTGAGTCCCCAGCTACCTATTTCTTGGGAGGTCTCATGGAAGAATATTTCTGAGCACCATTGAACCGCATAATACCCATCCCCTAGAGACCTGATCTAGTTTGTAATGAGTGATAAAGGTATGAGAAGCCCAAGTGGCTGCTGCACAAATGTCAACTAAGCCATTTCGCCAAAGTAATCTTTGAAACTGGATTACCTAAAGAAAGAGAGGAAAAGGCAACAAAACAACTGAGCAGATTTTCTGAAACCTTTTGTTCTGTGAAGATAAAAACATAGCTGTGTGTTCATCTAATAAATGAAGGGAGCATTCCCCTTCACTGGAAAAATTAGGGGGAAAAGACCGGCAGCTGAAGTGTCTGATTGATATTAGATTGCGAGACTAATTTCGGTAAAAAGGATGGATTAGTCCTATGGGAGACCCTGTCTTTGTGAAATATAATGTAGGGTGGTTTGCAAGACAAGTCCTGAATTTCAGATACTCTTCTGGCACATGTGATAGCCACTAAAAATAAAGTTTTCCAAGACAGAAACTTTAAGCCACAAGTACCTGATGGTTCAAAAGGAGACAAAGTAAGGGACTAAAAAACTAGGGTTAGACCCCATGGAGGAATGGGTTCTTTAAAAGGTGGTCATTACAGCTCCCTTTAAAAAGGTTTTACAAAGTTTGTGTGACATAAGGGATGACCCATCAAACCCCATATGGAAGTCTGAGGCTGCCACTAGATGGGCTTTAATTGTTGAGGTAGAAGAATCAGATTGATAGAGGTTAGCTAAAAAATCCAAAACTTTATGCAGAGGGGTCGTATAAGGATCAAATTAATTCATAAGGGTCCAACTTGCAAATTTTTACCATTTACTTCGATACAGTTTCCTAGTTGAGGGCTTGCGATAGGCCACAATGATTTGACGGACAAGAGAGGAAAGGGAAGGATGGCTGGCAATCATGGGAATTGGAGAAGCCACGCCATGAGCTTGAGATAATGGAGGTTTGGATGAATAATGCCCTTCGGATGAAACAGGAGATCTGGAGCTGGGTCCAGCATGCATGGTTTCCAAAGAAAATGAGACCAAAGGAAGGGAAAACAAACTTGTCGAGGCCAGAAGGGGGCAAGGAGGATTACTGAATTCTCTAACCTCTTGGGTTTCTTTAGAAACTGGGATATCAAAGGAGTCGTGGGAAAGGTGTAGAGAAGTTGGGGGGCCAATCATGGAGAAAAGCATCTCTGTTCGACTCCCCTGGAGGGGGGATTAGGGCAAAGTAACTGCTGCACTTGTTCAGAGGGGATGCAAAAAGATTGTAGCAAGGTTGTGCCCCAGTGACAAAAAATTTCTTTCGCCACCACAGGATTGAGAGACCACTGGTGAGGCATGAGAATGGTTCTACTTAGCTATCACACTGGTGCTCCCAGGAATGTGCACTGCTGTGAGAAAGCATTTGGAAGAAATTGCCCATTGCCAAACTCTGAGGGCTTCTTGACACAATGGGTAAGATTTGGTTCCCCTTTGCTTGTTGATATACCAAACTACAGACATGTTGTCCATTTGAATTACTACTGTTCCCAGAGGAAAGGCATCCTGGAATGCTTGCAATGCTAACAGCACTGCCCTCATCTCTAGAACATTGATGTGTAAGTTGGCCTCCAGTTGGGACCACATACATTGGACTGTCCTTCCCGGATAATGCCACTCCCACCTTATCTGGGAAGCATCCGTAGTCACAATGGCCTGCGGCTACAAAGAATGAACTGTCAGCCTGAGAGGATCTTGTTGGAATGGTTCCACCATGAAAGATCTTGTTTGCAGTGATTGGTAATCACGATTAGTTAAGACATTGGTTGATGTATCAGAGACTGCTAGGAGGCAAGTAACCACTGTAAGACAAGCATGTGATATATCTTGCTAAGGGAACAAGATTGATTGTGACCACCATAGAGCCTAATGCTCGTAGGACTAATCTGTCTGGAATCCTTCTGCTTTGGATAATTTGTCTAACCTGAGATCTGATCCTTTATTGTGGAAGTGAAGCAAGTCCTGTAAGTGTGCCCAGCTGGGCCCTGATGACTATTAATCGTTGTGAATGCTGTAAATTAGGCTTTTCGTAATTTATTGTGATGCCTAGAGATGCAAAGAGATGCAGTGTGTAATCTCTTGCCTGTTCTGACACCTGTTGGTAGTGGTGAGGAGCCAGTCGTCGAGGTACGGAAAAACAAGAAATCCTTGCAGTCTGAGATGAGCCGCAACCACTGCCATGCATTTGGTGACCATTCTGGGAGCTGAGGTGAGTCCAAAGGTCAGTGCATTGAACTGGAAATGACTGGCTCACAGCCAAAAGCAGAGGAACCTCCTGGAGCATTTGTCCATTTTTATGTGGTCAAACGCATGCTGCAGGTCTATACAGCACATCTAATCATCTTTTTCGAAGAATGAAGTATTGACTGTACTGAAACCATCCCAAATTTGATTTGCTGAACTGGCTGAGATCCAGGATGGGTCTCCAGTCCCCCTGTCTTTTTGGGCACTAAAAATAACCTTGAGTAAAACCCGGATACTATTTGGTCTGTTGAAACTCTTTGGACAACTCTTTTGTTGAGCAGTTTTTGGATTTCTATGACTGCTACTTCCCTGTGACTGGGAGGAACATCCTGGAGTCTTTTTGGGGTTTTGGATGTATAGATAGTGGGATTTCATAACCTCTGGATACTATTCCTGGCACCCATTTGTCCAAAGCTGTAAGTTGCCAGGCGACCTGATGCAGGGATAGCCATCCCCAGAGGAGGCAATCTGGCATCCCTTCAGGGGTGCTGATAGGAAGTACCAGAGAAAGAATCTCTGGATCCCTGGTTCAGCAGACCACTTGAATCCTAGAAAGGCCCTTGGGATTTTTTTAAACCATAGTCTCCCACTTCTCTGGTTCCTAAAGTAAGGCCTCTGAGGAGTGGAGAAACATACGCCTACAGCAGAGAGAGACTTCCCATCTTTTTCACATCTGGTGAGTGTCTAACTTTGGGGCCAAAAAGGGATGATCCATCAGAGTGTTGAATGATGCTTTAAATGGTTCCGCAAAATCACACAAGTGCATCCAGGAATGCATTCTAATGGCTATGCCTGAACCCGCCACTCTTGTCGTCCCTTCAGCTGTGTGGGCAAATCAGCCTCATGGACAAGTTAGAAATAGCTTCAAGGGTTGCGAGCTGAGAGGCAACTTTGTCCCTTACCTCTTCAGCTACTGCTCCCTGGGAGAGTACCCAAAAGCTCTTTGATCAGATCCCTCTGCAACCTCGTGAAATGTGCCATGCAATTCAGGGACCTGAGAGCAAAGGTCACTTAAGCATAAACACGTGTCCCAAGCCTACTTATAGTCCTAGATTCCTTATTAGGAGGATGGATAGTCGAACTTTCCTCGGCTACTTCCTTCTTTGTGGCTGCCTCTATCACAATGGAGTCAACAGGTATGTCTTTTGACCAGTGCTGTTCCTCCTCAAGGGCTGAAAGGATCCGATCAGGTCTCTTGAGGATCGGTTCGATGTAGTTAGCCATCTTCCATGGCCGCTGAGCGATCAGTTTAATAAGATCATCAGAGGGCGGAGAGATCCAAGAAGTAGAGGGCTGGACACGACAAGCCTCCAGGTATATAGACTCCTCCGAAGGTTGGAGAGAAAACCAGCCACCTCTCGGTTTTAGGATTTCCAGGAAGGAAGCATCATCAGGGGTTGACCTGGGGGGAACCTTCCTCTTCATCAAAGTTAGTATCTTCAGTGAAAGGCTCCTCCAGGAAGTCTAAGTGCTTCCTCCTGCACTTTTTATTCACAGGTACTTCCTCAGAGGGATTTTTGGGTAAGTGTCCAAAGAGGAAGCCACCAAGGTGGGTCTTTCCTGAGGCTTTCCTGCCCTCTGTCCTGGGGATGAAAATGATGGAAGCTCTGGATGAGGAGATGTGGAAATCTGTCCCAACAAGGACTGACAAATAGAACAGCGCTCCTGTAAATGAACTTTGTCTAGACAATATACACATAGTGTATGACCGTCCAAATTGGGCATTTTACCCTGCCATTTGAGAAACCCTTTAAAGTGCCTTTGGAAAGTTCAGCTGGAGACTTGGCCTTGTCAGCCATAATAACAAAAATGATATAGTTACACACACCAACTCTCAGAAAATAAAGCGTTTTTTTTTTTTTGTTTGTTTTTTTTAAGGGAGAGAAAAATACCAAAGGAAAGAATACCTTTAAAGGTAAAAAGGAGTACCAACAATGGTACTATGAAGAAACTACCAACGGCAGAGTAGAGAAACACACACACAAGGAAATTAGCTAACTAGAGGAGCGGGTAGAGAAAATGATATACCAGAGGGCAAAAAAGGCCTTATTAAGAGAAAAATGGACATTAAGATAAGAAAACTTACTTAAATCTTAAGCCAAGGCTCAAGAGCAGTCGAACGAGTCTGACAAATAAAACGGCAAATGAGATCAGAGGTCATTTTGAGAGGAGCATTATGGTCAAAAGCATAGCTGGAAAGTTTGGAAGGTGCGAGCCAAAATAAATGGCCGAGTTGGTTCCAAGGCTCGGAACAGAGCCCACAGTCAAGGATTATGTTTAGACTGACAACATCAGATTTAAAGTTTTTGAGGCCTGTATCATTATTTTCATATATGCAAGATACAGATGCCTAAAATCAGACCCAACACTCAAATTACAGTGGAAAGCTGGCATCTCTTCTGCCTTCTGGCAACCAAATAATAGTGCTGACTGCAGTCCCACATAATGACCCATCTTATCCATCTTGCCTACCTTCCATAAAAAGTTAAAGATTTCCTTTTTTAAAGCACAAATTTCTATTCTAGCCAGGATGTGGTAGCAGTGCCCGATGCCTGCTTTTTTTTTTTTTTTTGGCATTACTAGTATCTGAAGCAGATGATCCATTTAAGTTTCTTTATTACTTAAAGGCAGCCTGGTACACCTGGCCAAATGTCAGTGGGGTGAATTTGACACCCTGGTACGGCTGGCCAAATGTGGGTGGGGTGAATTTGACAGCTTCATACCTCTAGTCTATCATGCTTGTCAATATTTCACAAGTTTTTTTCACCTCTTTCTGTCTACTATGCCAGTTTACTTATGCTACAGTTTAACCTTTGTTTCTAGTTTTACCATCCTGTCTGCTTTAGGGTTTTATTCTCATTTCACATGCTTCTTCATTAAGCAAGATAGACTTGGCCATAGGGTTAAATTTTGCACTTACCTTCATGATCTCTGTAAGAAAGAGGCTTGGCAATGCCATTACAATCTTAGGCACACACATGCATACTACACTCAACACATCCTAGCAAAGCTTTTTCATTGGCTTGTCATGTGGCCACAAGTCACCTGTTTGATTGTGATTTCTGTATTTTTAAGCAGCATTTCTTTCCAGAATGAGTCACCAGTATATTAAGGTTACCAAACTGATTTCGAGTATGAGCTCTCAAATTTTCTCTGCATTTTAACTTAATGCCTACAAGCAGCCAGTTAATTAGGCGTCACATTGCTGCCCGCCAGCAAGCTGGACAGCAACTGTCTACAGCGATAAAGAAAACTTACATGTGAGAAAACCTTTTCAAATGAACAGAAGTATCTTTTTGAATTTAACTCAGTTAAAGCAATTTTATTTTCATACTTAATGTGCTTAGTCACACTGTGAATATCACACTGATGTGATAAAGTTAAAAGTGATAAAAGTGCTGCATGTGGTCTGCCTTTCAAGCAATGTTGGACTTGATGGGACAAGCCAGCCCATAAAAGAAGTGACGCAAATGTGATAAAAAAGATTTCACTGTTGTTGGCCTTGATTTATCTGACACCAGTAGGCAATACGATCTTGACAAAACGTTAGTGCTACAGCTGTATCAGAAGCCTGGAAGAAATGTCATGTGACTCTTCAAGTTGGAAAGTTTTGTTAATCTACCTTTATCATACATTAGCATTTGTCTTTATTAATCATTTGTTCACTAGGAAAGCCTGAATGGGGATCAAAAACCTCTTTTTACTGAAGGACCAGAAACAATATGCTCCACAGAATTACAGTATTTCAGTTCAACTGAAACGTACGGAGATATTTTTCAATAAGTGAAAAGCACACACAAAAAATACTGCATATAAATGTTGCATTCTTCTTTTTCTACCTATAAATACAGATACAAGAAATACATACTAATTGCTACTTCTGACTAAAGATGAAACAGCACTGCTTATTAACTCCATCCCATTTCACACAACCAAACATCTCTTCTCATCACATATCTTCAAATGAAAATGTTACAACCATCTTCTCCATTTCTCCGATTCCTGTCCCAATTCAAACAGTTCTGCAATGTCTAAGCATTCATTCCACGTCTCTATTCCACCACTAGTTTCCTCATTCTTGTAATCCAAAGATTGTGGCAACCCTTGAAACCTGTTCATCATCAGTTCATCTCCCAGGCCCCTGCTTGTAAATGTTTTATCTCCCAAACCCATACTTACACTTACCACGGGTATCAGAACTTGTCAGAGACTTGGGATGCATGGGTAGGCTTAGAGAGGCCCTTGTGGTTGTTAGCCTAGTAAACACCTATGAACCTACTGACTGAGTCAAGGTAAACATTAGTATCACAGTTGGGAGAAATAACTTTAAGATCAATGAAAAGGATTACTTCTACTTCATCTTATTACCATCTGCATTTTTACAGCATCAAAACACTGCACATGCTCTTGCACTGTTGTCTCCCATGCTTGACCAACAAGGCACTCACAAATTCAGCCCTAATTTAACTACTACACATCCACAAGTCAAACAGAAAAGGATCACCTCATCTAGGGATCTAACCTTAGTCAGCGACTCAATCAAAACATGCTGGAATGACAGATGTGTGTCTGAGACTGCCCTTTGCTTCGAACAGGCTTCCTATTCACATTAAGCACAGCCCTGCCCTGGCCTTCTTCCAATGCAGTTTGGATCAATGGATGGGGAATTGCAAATTCACAACTGGTGTATTGCCTATGTATCTTATGGATTGGGGTAATCTGCAAGATACTCAATGCACAGACACAAATCCATGTAATTCGCTTGCCCCTACAAGCTACATATTGGATAAAATTGGGTTATATTGGCTAGGCTTCTAAGGGCCCTTAAGTCATTAGCCTAGTTATCTCCTATGAAACACTGAGACACAAAATCATGCTCCTTAAAATAAGGTCTGGTAAAAGGGTAACTGCTGTCAACTGAACAAACTTCAGTCTCTCTCAACCATGTGCTCTATTAAAATGCCCATCAACCATTTCATTCAGCCACCACGGTTTCTCACAAAGTCTAAGTAACCAAACTTTTCCTTACCTTCCAAGAGAATACCCAGAGACACATTTCACCTCTTCACCTTAAGCGCCAATATAATCTATTTTCATTTGTTAAATATATGAACACTTAATTCCACTGCCTCAGGGTTTCACATTACTCCTTCTAGAATTTGATGGAATAGTCTTCTAATGCTTCAAACTGTTTAAAATAATGGATCAAAAGCAAAAATCAAACTTTAGCTACTGCTTTGCCCAGCCAAGGTACTTCTCATACCTATGATCCCATAGTCTTATAACTGTAAGTTACTTTCCTCATTGGTCTGAGTTTGGCATAAGGAAAGTGCCCCTCACATTCTGTCTGTTCTGCACAAATCTCCTCACACCTTGCCAATATCAAGGCCATAACTGCATAGAAAATAATACTTTAAATTCTAAGCATGCCCGCTTTGAAATATCTTACCAGGGTCCAGTCAACAAAAGACTGTTAGGGGGCGAGATTGCAACATATTTAAGAGTAACAAGTTGTCCATCATTTCTTTCAATTAATTAGGCACTTCATGGTTCAAACATGGAGGATGGGCATATCAATCCTGGAGAAAGGGTGCTGACATAGGTTCATAGGTTGGTACTGAGCTATCTGCCCAAAGGCATATATTAGCCCAGCCACTTTGTGCTGTATTCACCGCCCCTTTAGTAGTTCCCTAGACCCTTGTACTAGCAGCTAGTACCCTTGGCCCCTATCTAGTAGTGCTGTTGGTGTGATCCCTGGTGTGAACTTTCTGTTACCCATCCACTCATCAAGGTTTCTCTTGAAGAGTGATCGTGAGGGGCTCTGTCTTATGTAGATCGGTACCCTGTTCCATAGTAAGGGAAGCCTCTGCAAAGGGAATCTATCCCTCCAGCATGTTCTATTCATTGTTGTGTTGAGGTTTATATCCCTAGAGCATGTAGCTCGAGTAGATTTGGTTTTGCTAAGATGGAGCATGTTCAACAATTCTGGGTTGGACATGGCTCTGTACGTTAGACAGATTGCCTCTGAGAAAGCGGTATGCAACAGAGAACAGTCTTAGCTTTTTCAATCGTGCTGCATAGGGCAACTGTTTGAGGCCAGTAATTATCTTGGTTAGCTACCTCTGTGGTCTCTCCAGCTGCTGGAGATGTCTAGCCAGGTACATTCCAATTGGTGCATTGTACTCAATAATGGGTCTGATGAGGGAAGAGTAGAGGGGCACCATTACATCCTTAGATCTTGATGCGAACCCTTTCATGATCAGATGGGTCACATAGGATTTTCTAACACTTTGGCAACATGGTTATCAAAGGAAAGCTGGCTATCTACTTGGGTCACTAGAGCCCTTATTTCTTCTTCAAATTTCAGGGAATTACCTCCTATGTTGTAGTTTGCGGGTACTTTTTTTTTCCAAAGGGGATTACTACGCATTTTTTTGCATTTAGCTTGAGACCATGGCTTTGACACTATGCATCAGTCTCATTTAGGCCCTTTTGGAGGATCTCCATGTCGGCCGGAGACTATTATAGCACCCAGTTTGCAGCCGTCCGCAAACTTAGTCAGCCACAGCCCTTCTGTGCTTGCCTGTACTTGAGAAGTATATGCCAAACAGGAGGCAGATCACTCATGACCCCTAGTGGAGACAAGGGGTAGCATGATCTCCAGGCTGGACAGATGAAATTTCCAAGGAGGGTGGTTGCCCTACTGCCCAGAGCAAACATTAAAGGCATTCATTACCTGCCCAGCCATCTAAACATAAGTCAGGAGGGAAAGGTAGGGCTAGGAAAATTCCAATTTGGTCACAATCTGATTATGGTTGTCCCACTACATTTCCTGGATGCAAGGGAATCAGGCCAATGTATATCTGTTAAGACCTTCCACTTTCAAAAGCACAGCACCCACCTGACAAAACGTCATGTCATGGTACCCCTTAATGTGGTGGTTTTAAGAGTGGGAAGCAATAAGGAAGAGCCAGGAACCAAAGTCAGAGATAAGTGGAAGGAGGCTTCATATGCACCCAATCTTGATAATGCAGCTTAAGGGGCAACAACCTTCTGAAGCATTATGAGTGCTTCCCCAATCCAACTTATAGCTTCTTTCCCTCAGAATCCAAACAGCAAACGAGTAAGAGTAAACTGTCCTTTCCCCAACAGCTGCTGAAGTGGACCTGTGTGAACCTCCTTAAAATGATCCAGTTTTGAAGGAAGCCAGGAAATATATTCCAGCCCCCACTCATTCAGTACTCTACCAAGCAACATTTTACTTTGATTATTAGATGATCAGAGATAAACAAAAACAGTCACAAACCAGTGAATAACTTCATGGAAAAACAGTAGATAATCCAATGCCAACAAAATATCCCTGCTGTGACAAAGAAGAAACAAGTTTCTCTCAAGGACTCCCCAAACTGCTCAAACTTCTCAAAAAAACAATTTATTGAATGTAAGCACTTTCACAATGATAAACGCTGCTTCATCATACAAATTGTAACAACTCTTCTATCATATACATACAGAGTTAAAACACAATCATCCAATAGCATCTTCTAAAAACACACTCCCTCATTAAAAAGAAGCCACTTAATAACAAGTTGAAACTTAAAGGAAAATTGCACCAAATCAAGTCATGCATCATCTTTCATTACTTCAACTTCTTCGACTTTAATACGGGTTTCAAAGAAACAGAATCATTGAGGCCATACCCTCGATGTGCCCCCAAGCCTCAATATCCACTGTAATTCAATATTCTCTGTTTTATTAACCAAATCACCCATTCTGACACTTTCTTCCATTACATGCAACACTTAGACATGCTCATCCCCTGTCCGTAGGGTATGTTTTGCTAGAGCACTATAATCAAACCCTTTCTGGGTGCAATAAATATGGTCCCTAATACGCTCCCTCAACTGGAGATTGGTTTCCCTACATAAAAACTAAAACAAATTTGACAATGTGCAACATAAATCACATTCTTTGTGTTGCAATCAGCAGTTGCTCTCAACTGCCATAAATGGCCAGTACCAGGATGTTTAAAAAACCAAGACTCATCTATATACTCACAGAATGCACATGTATTGCACTTCTTAGTGCCTACTAAACTTTCACTACGCGTATTACAAACCCTTGGATAATCTCTGCTTCAATGTCTTCTTATTCTTATATATAAACCTGGGCTTCGATCTCACCAACCCACTAATCCTCTCATCCACTTGTAAAATATGCCAATTATGTCGTATAATGTCCCTCACATTGCTGACATCTTTAGTATAGGACAAAACTACTGACGTATTATTACTCTACCTTTGTTTGTTCAACCTTTGCTTCATACTGCCAGAAACATACAGGCAAGGATTCACGAAGCCTCCGTGTAAGAGTTATAACTCTTACACGGAGGCTGCAGTTAAACGGAGTAATGTCAGCATGCTCTGCATATTCATGAGAGCATGCTGAATCACACCTAAGTCTAACACGGTCCGTGTAAGACAGTAGGGAGCGTGTCCGTAGGCTGAGCCCTGCAAGCGGACATGCCCCCAGAAGTGTAAAAGTGCCCAAAGTAAACACCCACAACAGAGTCCACGGAAATGTGAATAAACACAACACAACACATGCCCCCACAGACTATGAACATAAAATATATAAATGAACATGTTATATATTTTTTTAAATTGTAAAGATGTTTAACCGTGAGTGCGCGTTATGCTGGCATGCCCGTAGCGCAGCTACAGTTAGCAGTGAGTGGGAAAGCATATAAGAACTAAATATGCAAAATAAGCCAGGAAGCAATAGCGTAGCAGTAGAGATGTTGGCTGAAGAGCAGGCAGTCATGGTTCCAGCCCCCACAACACCAATGTTTTTTTTTGCAAAATAAGCAGGAAACAAGTCCCCGACAAATATGTACACATAAAACCACAATTTATGTAAAATGTAATGAAATAGCCCATTTATATTGAAGAAATGTGAGGTAACAAAAGAATAAAAAATGCCAGATGTGCTCATAGCTGAGCAACAGTTTAACAGAGTGAGTGCATGTGCCCGTAGATGAGCAGTGGTTTAACTGGTGCAAAATGAGTGCCCGTAGCTGAGCAGTGGTCTAACACGCTAAATCTATGTGCCCCTAACTGAGCTGAGCGTAATATGCGTGCCGATAGCCAAATGAGGCTTAAAGCAGCGTACCCCGTTTGCGTGGAGCTGCGCACCGTGCAAACAAGCTAACCGACGGGCAACATTGAGCAAGCCGTATCAAAACTGCCTTTACACAGACACACCCCTCAGCATGTCTAGACAGTCATGAAAAATAAAAAGCAGTGGCCAGGTTCGAACCCAGGATACTATACACCATAGTCAAGGTACCAAACCACTAAGCCATGACAGCAATACCTAGAAATGCAATAATAGCTAATATATAGGAATGAATACAAACTGGAGCATGACAATGCAGGTTTACTGAAGTTGATACAATTCCAAAATGGCCAATCACAGATGTGTGCGGGACAAACGGACTATATAAGCCCCATAGGCGGGAATACACAGCATAAACGATTGTAGAACTGACCTGCAGGCAGAATGACAGGAGTAGGAGAGGGTAGTTGCTTTCGAGCACAGAGGTGGGGTGTTGAGGAGTCCAGGTACATGGTCTGGCTCCTAGTCCATAATCATGAGGCACAACTCATGCAGGGCCAGGTCCTCTGGGGAGCATACAGGGCCGAGGCGTGGGACCGGTTGGCTCATGATCTCACCAGTGCCACAGGGATTCCAAGGACTGGTGAGCAGGTCCGTCACCACCATGCGGACCTGAAGAGACGCAAGCAGGACCAACTGAACCTTTGGATCCAGGAGGCCCGGCAAACACCCAACGCCCCACTACTGAGTAAGTAACATTTAATTATGTATGTAAGAAATTAAACTAGCTGATATTATGGAGATGTGTATTCCAATATTACTTCATTTATATTACAGCTGCAGGTGTCTGTTCTGCGAACCGCAGAGCCTATGGCGATAGGCTGGTGCGGTTGCGCCTCCAGGCAGGTCAGTAATCCACTACCAGTAACTGTAAAGAAATATAAAAGTATGACAGTCAGCAAAAGAGTGCAATGTAGTCAGTAAGGAATAAAATCTACAAGTAACAGTGTGAAAGTGTATGCAAGTATTGCTTGATTACAAAAGTGTGTTTCGGCCTGTAAGTTAAACCGAAAAATGAAACTATCTGACATATATTCTGAAATAAAAATGCCCTACCTGTAAGAAAATAGTACACAACCTGCAGCAGGCTGAAAAGTATAGGTGCAGAAGATGATGAAATCACATGTGTGAAATATATCCCTGTGGAAAAACTGAAACATGACAGAAGTGAGACTGCTGGAAAGGATTGTAATAACTACAGGTAAAACATGTCAATAAAGCCTAGAAGTAAGTACCATCCTGAATAGTAAAATGAAAGCAAGTGAGAGAGTGTGAGAAAGTGTCATGAATCCAGCAATACAGTAGTAATAACCCCTGAATAAAGTATACTGCCGTCAAGACAGAATGAAATGCATGTGAGATTCAAAACCAAACAGCGAAATCTGTTCAAAGTGTTGCTGCATCTGGAATGTGTATCCCAAAATCTGGATATGTTGCTCTCAGTCTGCAATATGCAGATAGGATGATTGTCTGATATACCAAACATCCACACTTGTCTACAGCTATATAAAGCAAATGTAGCAGGATGATGTAGCTGAACAAAGCTAGATATGAATGTGTATGAAGAACCATAAAATGTATATTGATGTTGCAGTAACAGTCCTATCACCAAGTTGAAATAGTTATCATATAGGAAATTGTAGTTAGAACAGTAGTGTGTATATAACTGTAGCTATTAGAAATGTACAGCATATGTATTGTTATTCGAAGTTGTTAATATTACTTTCTTTACCCCACCCTATAACCACATATAACCCATTCCACGTGAAAATGGTATGTGCAATCACAATTAACACCCCTGGACGTTTGTCCTGTTGGGTCATATATATTTGCATGTCCGTTTATGCATCTGCCCTGTTCATACATCCACACCTGATGGCATGTTGCCATCAGTTAACCCTGCATGTTGTTGGACTGTGTATTTCTGTTCAAATTATGCATGTGTTATGCACGCTGTTCAATGGTGTGAATATCTGGGTGTTTGGTTAACGGGAATACTAATGCATGCTGTTACAACTATTTGTGAATGGTATTATATGTCACTAACCCAAACTGTCATGACATAATGCAAAACATAGGACGACAGGGAAGGCGGGTTCCAGCGGACCCACCTCTCCCACCTCAGCTGGCGAGTGCACCTGGCACTAGTGCCGAGTCCGGACCCTCCTCCGGTGGCCCTGTGCCACCTGCGGGTGGAAGAGCTGCAGGGGATGGGGCTCGCCCCCCCCTCTGCAAGTGTGGCCGGAGGAGAACCACCACTCACCCTCCGTAGTGTCTGGACTGTGGTGCGTAGGGAGATTCGAGACTCTGTTCTCGAGCCCCTACGCCAGCTCGAGGCACGGGTGGTGCAACTAAAGGGCATGCCTGTTGCCCCGCCTATACAGCCCCCAGCACAGCCCCGTCCTGGGCAGTGATGGAACAGTGGCAACTGCCTATGGGTGGGGATATCAGTTCCACTGTTGCCATCTGTGGGCTCATGGGCTCTGGATATCCAAACCTCCGTCCCCGTCAATTGTGTAACCCCCCCCACACGTGTCATACACCGCCCCTGTATGCGTCTTGTTTGTCTTGTCTGTTTACCTACCCAACCAACCTCCCCAGCTGTACCGACTTCCTTCACCTGACATACCACTCTCACCTGAAAAAAAAAAAAAAAAGGGCACTCTGTACCCACAAAAAAATTAAGCCCCATACATAGCTGCTCATTCCGCACACATGTCTGCTGGACATGGAACCTATCAATTACAATTGGCTGTACAACAAGTATTATAGTTGTCCTGACACCTCTCTCAGGGGTGGAAGGTTTCAAATCTCACACCAAATTACATACATATGCACAGCTGTTGCTGATGAAGAAATGGGTAGCTATGGGCCTTACCTACATCCCTCTTGCACATCCCAAGCTTGTTTCCCTACTGTCTTACCCTCTTTGTGACCCCTTTTTCACCACTTTCCTGTCTCCCCATTTTCTTTTCTTTCAAAGAAAATAGCGCAGGTGTGCGAAAGAGTAAGCACGTTTAAGCGGTTGTAAGTGGGTGTGCGCTTGTGTGCGCGGAGCTAACTGCCAGTGCGCATGCGTGAGCTCCGCGCAAACCAGTGCTAACCCGGTTACAACTGCTTAAAAGTGCCTAAGTCACTTTGATTGACAGGTCTTGTAGTCAGTTCAGAAGCAAAATAAAATCCCACTGGCAGTCCCGAACCCAGGACCTTGGAAACAGTAGTCTGCATGACTTACCACTAAGCCATGACTCTTACACAAGAGCATTGTGCTAAAATAACTATATCATGTAATAGTAGGAATGAATGTAAAGGGACTATAGATGTGTAGTACACAAAGCATGCCATTTAGAATTACTATCAAAACTAGTGGATTTCCATAATAATAGTGTGTGAACAGAAACAGCCATGCTAGTTGGTAGCTAGTAGGTAATAATGTCACTATAGCACCTTGCAAGCCACACACATACTCACAGCAGGATAATCACTGCCCATACCCCACAACCTCTTACAGGAACACATTTGGACCGAGTAATAAAATATGTGGAGCAAAGGCCCAAAACCAGGGACACATTACAAATAATGTTACAACAAACGCATTAAGGTCAGAGAGTAACAGGGTCTGCATTTTGTGGGATGTTTGGAAGGGTACGAAGTCTGAAACTTAAATGTTTCACACTATAGTCCGACCTGAGCCCAGAGTGATTTGCCAGAAAAAGCTGTGCATGAGATATTGACCAAAATATGAGGCAGTAATGTGGACAACCTGCAAATAATTGTACACATGAGAGGTCTGACACCACCATATTTTAATAGTTAAGAGCCTAGACATACCAACAGTGAATGACTTACAGGGATGCCCCACAGACTCCATGTGAAATGTACAAACAGTAGGCAGAAAGGTGTAACAACACATGCAATGGTAACTATGGAGTCCTGAAAGTATCCACCACTTGCATGGCAGAATAAGTGTAGTAATACATATGCTCATGCTAACCCACAGTCACAACTGCAGCATACCAGACAATTTAATGGGTGTACCCCACTGATATGTACCATTCCATGAGGCAGATAACAGATGAACCTGAGAGTCTCTGGGGCCTGCTCAGCAGCATACTCAAATACCCTAATAGATGTCAAGGCCCACACCATGGGCAGACCACACAGCATGCTGTAACACTC
The DNA here is from genome assembly GCF_019279795.1 of Protopterus annectens. Lineage (NCBI taxonomy): Eukaryota > Metazoa > Chordata > Ceratodontiformes > Protopteridae > Protopterus > Protopterus annectens. Next base: position 62,407,315 of record NC_056736.1, on the reverse strand, counting down.
TAGCAGATATAGCAAGCATTCCAAGGTGTGAATGTACATGGAAAATAGGAAAGCTACAGCAGCACACTACAGTCAGGACACCTAGCAGGCATACAAGTAGTGACTATAAAGGGCAAATATTGAAGCTTTAGCAACAAAGTGCAAACAAAAGTGAAAGGAAAGCACACACACATACATTATGATGGAGGCTGGAGCCACGCAGCAGCAAGACAGTGAACGTGCAGGTAATATGCCATATGTATAGTTGACTGTTATGTACACTGGTAGTTAATGCATGTGTGAGGTGTGTCCTTGGTTTGTAGCTGTCCCCACAGTATTTAATGTGCAAGTGTGATATCCTCAATATTAGCAGCTGACCTGTGAAAGGCGACTGTTGTACTACTGACCTGTCTCATACTCAGTAACAATGGCATGGTTGTGCCCACTGACATTAGTTTCTCCACGTCTGCAGGTCCCTCTGGTATAACAGCAATGCAGCCTATCCATGCTGGTGAGTGTGTATTAACAATTCCTGCAATAGTTTTGATAGTAATAGTACTATTTGGCTCACTTAGTAGTGCTCTTTGCATGCATGTAGGTGTGTCTGTGTGTTCATATCACCCATACCGAGTACTGTACAATTGTGTGAAACTGTGTGCATGTGTGCACCTGTGCATGCGTGCACGTGTGCACGTGTGCGCCTGTGCATGTGTGCACATGTGCACCTGTGCACATGTGCACGTGTGCACCTGTGCACGTGTACATGTGTACATGTGTGCATGTGTGCACCTGTGCATGTGTGCATGTGTGCACCTGTGCATGTGTGCACCTGTGCATGTGTGCATGTGTGCACCTGTGCATGTGTGCATCACTGGTAATGTGTAGACATTGTAAACTGAGTTTCCTGTTTCCCTCCCACAGGTTCTGGTGCAGCTCTGGTGTCATGTAGCAGGGAACCTGAATCAGGTGCCGTGGGTACTGATAATGATGACATCTGTGTAATGGCACAGGAAGGTATGCCAGGGTCCGCCATTGGTCAGCCGATTGACAGTACACAGCTGTCGACCCCATCAATGCGCACAGTTATCCTGCCAATACACCCTTTGTCACCAATGTCCCTAGGTGATGGACAGCATACAGTGGGCATTGACCAGGGTAATGTGGTATCTGTGGCACATGCCTCCCCACACAGCAGCCATGGGCATGGCCCAGAGATGGTACCACACAGATGTCCAGGGGTTCTCGTGGGAGCATCCGTGGGCATACTGCCCCTGTCAGACATGCCCACAGAGGTCTTACAACCTCAGCTATGTTTCGGGCTGTCATGCAGGCACAGTCACGTATGGAACGGTACACCAGACAGGGTCTGAGGGAGCTGACAGCATGTCGCATAGCCATGACTGACAGTATGTGTGACATTGTGGCTGCCATCCGTGATTTCACCGATGTCATAGACAGAAGTCGTGGGGACATATTAGACCGGTTCCACAACTGCATGTCCATGAGCCAGGGCGATGGTGGGCAGTTGAGGCGTCGACGTGGCCGTATGCCAGCAACAGCAGCAGCTGGCAGTCGTCGCGGATGACAACAGGGCCGTGGCCGCCCCCGTAGTGCCAGCAGCAGCTCCAGCAATGCTGGCTCTGTGCTGTCATCAGATCGCCCCAGGAGACCACGTACACGTGGCTCTGGCCAGGCCCGACAGGGATCTGTGTCCAGTCAATGAACACCTGCTTCTGATGACAGTACCCAGTCTGGGTTGGTACCGGATACGGTCCGTAGCACCCCTGCAAGGCACAGGTACCGTGTCCTTGGCCAGAGACACTGATCTGTATGACCTGGCAGGTACAGTCTGTGGCTGTCCACAAACACCAGTATATGGCAGCCATGAGGTGGGAACTGTGTGCATCCATACACACATGCAAATTGACAACACCTAGGGCTACCACATACACGCACACACTGCATCAACATTGCCCCACCTTCTACTGCTGTCCCTCACCAACACACATACACATACATGTCAATCGGTGGTATCGGTGGCTGACTCAGGCATACCAAGTTCACACCCTGTGCATATGATGAAACTGTGCCACCTCCTGCAATCTGTAACAACTGTGCAGGTACAGGTTAACATGTTGCTGATGCACAGGGTGACCACATAGATGTGTAGTAATAGTATCATGTTAACAGTACTGTGTGCTGAATTAATTGTGAGTATATCACCGCATGCCTGATGCAGTAAGTGTGTGATTGTCATGTACTGTTGTCTACACCCATGGTAAGTACCATAGTGTATCATCTGCACATGTTGGCATACTGATGGTAATGATGTCAACAGAAGGCTACATACATAGGTAGCACAGGGGATAAGGTAATGAATGTAGTAATACGCAATGATGGACATGTAAATTGCAAGTGGCATGTTGCCCACACTGGACTCTGCAATGCAGATGTTTGAGGATGTTGATTTGTGTGCAGTACTACACGACTGGTACAGGACACACAGGAGCACCCTAGCACTGCATGCTCACATCTCATACCATGCTAGACAGCCCCAACACACAAAACTAACTGTCACAGGAGGGAGAGTCCCCATATACGTCAGGGATACTGTGGTGGTAGGCCAGGTAGCATACATCCTACTAAGTATGGAAACACTGAGTGAAGGCTCAGTGTCTGTTATTTGACATGTGTATTACTGCAGGTATGAGCACATGGGTTTCCATCCAGTTATTGTACATCCTGACAGTACATGGTCTGTACACTTGTGTGCGCTGAGACTGGACCCTAGCCATCTGACCCGTGTATTTCCATGTACATGTGCATAGTGCCTGCATATTTGCAGTGTTACCTACTGGAAGTGGTACAGCTTGTTTGTTGTACAATGGACTACATGCAGCCCTGTTTACTGTAGCTTTGTTTGCATGCATGTTTGCTTGCAATTACCCTGGAATACTGATCACACCTGCAATGCATAGTTATAGAGCTTCTGTGGACTCCTAGTGCCATCTGCATAGCTTACTATATGTATGTCCATGTCCCACTTGACAGGATGTCACTGTTTGTCCTGTTCACATGTACATTGCCTGTGACACAGTGCATATGACTTACCTGGCATGTGTTCACGTGAGCAGTCATATATGCTACTGCTAACTAATCACAGGCAATACACCTTCACATATTCATCTTCTGTTGAACTACCTGCTTCGCTAGGGATGGCCTGCACCTGTCACCCCTGGGCTTTCAGATATTGGCAAAGGCTCTTGCTACTCCCATAGTGCCTATGTTAGGCAAGGCTCAAATGACAAACCCACCTTCATAGGTATCACAAGGGATAAGAAACTAAGAGTAATGCTACCCAACGCCAGAAGTCTAAACCTCCAGATGCATGCACCCGAAACTCTCCTTGGCATGGAGAACATCGATATCTGTGCAGTAACAGATGCCTGGTTCAGGGCTACTGACAGCACACCAGCACTACCAGGTTTAACCTGGTTGATTTCTTTGAAACAGTCACCAAGGCCATTGACGAGGGGAAGGTGGTTCACACAGCCTACCTGGACCGTGCAAAAGCCTTCACAACAATACCCCACTTGGGCATTCTAGAGAAGCTCACCAGCTTAAATATAAGCCCCTATGTCACTAGATGGATTGCACAGTGGCTCAAGGACAGAACCCACATGGTTAGAATTGCTGGAGCCATGCCAGACTCCAAACCAGTTACGAGTTGTGTCCCACAAGGCTCAGTCCTGGGACCTCTCTTGTTTGGTATATATTTATTGGAGGTACAGGCCAACACGGACGGACTGTGGCTGACCAAATATGCAGACGACTGCGAACTGGCCACCATAATCGACTCTCCAGCCGACACAAGCATCTTCTAAAGGGGCATCATAGAAACAGACAACTTGTGCCAGAGCCATGGCCTTCAGCTGAACAGTGTTTAGAAAGGGAAATGTGCATCCTGTAGTCTGTTCACCTAGTTGCCAAAAGGGACATTTCCCTCACACACACTAACCCCCCTCAGCCAAAAACACACACTTGCCATTTGCAGGATTCAAACCCCTATCTGACTATGTTATGACACTCGAGACGGACGCATTAGCAGAGTGTGCTATTCGCATTAGTGGGAGGTTTCCCTTCTCTTGCTGTACTTATAGGGTGCTGACATCATCAGTGTTTAGAAAGGGAAATGTGCATCCTGTAGTCTGTTCTAGTTGCCAAAAGGGACATTTCCCTCACACACAATTGCACACACACTAACCCCCCTCAGACAAACACACACACTTGCCATTTTCAGGATTCAAACCCCTACCTAACTATGTTATGACACTTGAGATGGACGCATTAGCAGAGCACGCTTTTTGCATTATTGGGAGGTTTCCCTTCTCTTGCTGTACTTATAGGGTGCTGACATCATCAGTGTTTAGAAAGGGAAATGTGCATCCTGTAGTCTGTTCACCTAGTTGCCAAAAGGGACATTTTCCTCACACACACTAACCCCCCTCAGCCAAAAACACACACTTGCCACTTGCAGGATTCAAACCCCTATCTGACTATGTTATGACACTCGAGACAGACACATTAGCAGAGTGTGCTATTCGCATTACTGGGAGGTTTCTCTTCTCTTGCTGTACTTATAGGGTGCTGACATTATCAGTGTTCAGAAAGGGAAATGTGCATCCTGTAGTCTGTTCTCCTAGTTGCCAAAAGGGACATTTCCCTCACACACAATTGCACACACACTAACCCCCCCTCAGCCAAACACACACACTTGCCATTTGCAGGATTCAAACCCCTACCTAACTATGTTATGACACTTGAGACGGACGCATTAGCAGAGCGCTATTCGCATTACTGGGAGGTTTCCCTTCTCCTGCTATACTTATAGAGTGCTGACATCATCGGTGTTTAGAAAGGGGAATGTGCATCCTGTAGTGTGCTTTCCCAGTTGCCAAAAGGGACATTTCTCTCCCACAGACTTACACACACACCAGCCCCACTCTCACACACACACACACACACACACACACACACACACACACACACACACACTGAGCATTTGCAGGATTCAAACCCCTACCTAACTATGTTATGACACTTGGGACGGACGCATTAGCAGAGCGCGCTATTCGCATTACTGGGAGGTTTCTTTTCTCCTGCTGTACTTATAGGGTGCTGACATCATCGGTGTTTAGAAAGGGGAATGTGCATCCTGTGGGGAAGCAGACGCCAAGCACACTCTGGCTAAGCTGTCATTCCCTAGGGCAAACAGCCTAGTGTTGACCTCTACACCCATATGTTTAATTGTCAAATGCACATTATTTGTTGCTAATAGACTGTTTGCACATCTTTATTGCCATAGCATTCCCTGTTTGTATGAACAACTTGTGCATCAGTGGAAGATGTTTGCATATGGGAGGGATCCACTATATCACGTATGTCTCTGTAGTCATTTAACTGTGTGCACTGGGCAGACTGCTGTAATGTGGTTGGTTCCTGGAATAACACGTAAAAATACCAGATATGTGTGTCCAACTGCTAAACTGAGATATGGCCTAAGTGTGTGAGCATGCCCAGTTCAGCCTTCCCATGGCATATTGTCTGACATATGTCTCATTTATCAAAGTGTGTGAGCATGCTCAGTGTGAGCATTCCATATGTCGGACTCTGCAGCCCACCACATTTGTGGATGAGTGTGAACTTCAACAAATATCACCCGTTTATATGGTTGCGTGTTGTGTGTCATGTTGTGTAGTTACTGTACAACTGCTTTGTGTGTGAACACAACAGGATTATACTGTGCCTGCAGTGTTTGCATGGGATACTTTGCATACAGTTGTCAACACCCTTTCACACTGACCTAACACTGTAGTACTGTATAGTGTACTGGTAGTACTTTGACTGTGGTGGACAGTATCCTGGGCTTTAGTGCTATCACTGCTTTACATTTTGATAGTGAGCACAACAGCCTGGTTAGGGGCCAGTTGTGTACATCTGACCATGTTGCATTCTGTTCAGATATGAACTACTTAAACCAGGCTTGTCCAACATTGGTAGTGTATTCCACAACATAGGCGTACATTTGCAAACACTAGCGATGTGCCCTAGTCCATGTCTAATGCTAGTTGGAGAGTGTGTTTGTCCTTCAACACACATTGTAAGTGGAGTTTGCCATGACATATGTCATGGTTAGTATACTGTGCCTCTGTCTATCTGTGACATGACAGTGATACCCAGGATAAAGCTACCATCTCCCATCCACTCATCAAGATTCCTATTGAGGAAAATTGATAAGCGACTCTATGGGTAGCCTGTACTGGGAGTTCACTCATGGGTGGGGGTGACTTCTGTGTTATGGATCATGCAGTACAGCTTGTCCTATGTAAGTCAGTGCTGGGGTTCAGGTCTCTCATGTGCATAGCTCACTGCCATTCAGATTGTACAAGGTGCAGCATGTTTATTGATACCAGCAACACAGGCAACACATGGCATCTGTGCAAGCTCTTTGATACTCCTGGTGAGGTACTGTTGGGGACTTTACGGTTGATGGAGGTGTCTGCTGAGGTACATCCCACAGGGGCTATTGTAGTTAATTGTACCGCTGATGAAGGATGACTGCAGAGCCACAATGACCTCCCCTTATCTAGATCTGACAACTTTCATGATTAGGTGGGTATATGGTATGTTTCTGTAAACACTACAGCACATGTTTGTCCAATGCAGGATATCTATCACCTTGTGTCCCCAGGTCTCTCATTACATGTTAACTACATAATGGGTTAACACCTATGTGGTAATTGGTGGGCACTTACTGTATATCCACGGGGGTTGACTATACACTTTTCTGCAATTAGCTTGCTGACATGGCTATGGCACCAGGTGTCTGTTTCTATGTGGGCCTTTTGTGGGATGCTTGTGTCAGCTAGTGGATCATATGTGGTGAGCAGTTAGTAGTCCTCTGCAAACATGTTCAGACACAGTCCTTCCATGTTTGCCTGTACCTATGGAACATATATACCAGACGAGGGAGATCCCAGGACCATGCCTTGTGGGATGCCAGTTATATCCGGTTTGTAGTCTGACATGGCTGCAGCATGTCTGACAATGTCTGTTCTGTCCTTGGTCTGGTTTGCAACCCCTCTACTGACATAGGGGTTTATATTTAAGCTGGTGATCTTATCTATAATGAACACGTAGGGTATTGTATAGAAGCCTTTGCAAGGTCCAGCTACGCTGCGTGGACCACATTGCCCTCATCAATGACCTTAATGACTGTTTCAATTGAGTCAAACATGTTTAGGGGCAGGATCTGCACTTAAGAAAGCCACACTGGGTAGGGTCCGGTGTCAGTAGGTCCTCAATATCTTTATGTCTGTGGTACATGCTGATCCTTTCATAGCTGTGCAGACCGAGCTTCTCAGGATTCTGGGGTAGTAGTTTTCAGTATCCATTCAGGCAACACCTTTGTTGAGAAGGACCACTGTTGTTGTACACTGCTCTTTGGGTACATATTCTGTGGTAAGGCTGACATTGAGCAGTAGTGTGATTTGGCATTCCATTCATCTTGGAGTCCATGTTGCACTCAGCCCAGGACACCATCTCATACCATTGCTGCTGTGTGTTTTGCTTTGTAGATGCTGGCTGTTACTTCAGCATCTGCAATGTCAGGGGGCCAACAGTCTGCTGGGATAGATATTCTGCATTCTGGGGGGGGGGTTTGCACTGCACCTGTCAGGATGTACGTTGGCAATATGTGTGTGTGCTTGTGATATTTGTGTGATTCAGAGCATATCTGTGAATTCCCAACACAGTTCCTACCATCAGTTGTGAAAGCCTTGGGATTATCCTTAGTGTCCTGTACAATTTGTATCTTCATAGGTTCATAGGTTCATACTAGGCTATCCACCCTAGGGCATTTGTTAGCCTAGCCAGAGTGTGTGTGGCTTTTGCCACCCCTTGCTATGTGAATATTATGGCCATTTATGATTTGCTTTGCTGTGCCTCTGTCTGGACATGACACAGTGAAGACCCCCAGTGTAACTCTACAATCATCCATCCACTTGGCAAGATTCCTGTTGAAGAGTGTCAGTGAGGGGCTCTGCCTAACATGGAGTGGGATTCTGGTCCAGGGTGTGGGGAGCCTCTGGATTATGCATCTGTCCCACCAGCACATCCTATGTCATTATTTGTTGAGGTTGACATCTCTCACTCTCACAGCTCCGATGGCTTTGAGTTTTCTGGGGTGGAGCATGTCCATTACTCCTGTGTTGGGCATGGCCTTCTACAACAGGCATGCAATGCCTCTGTGTAGGCAGTATGTGACTGCATTCAGCTGGGGTGTCTACAGCCAGGCAGGATATGACATATATCTGAGACCCTTTATCCTCTTGGTGAGGTACCTTTGAGGTCTTTCTAACTGCTGCAGGTGTCAGGTAAGGTACATCCCATATGAGGCACTGTACTAGATTATGGGTGTGATAAGAGAACAGTATATGGGCACAATGACCTCTGTTGACGTAGATGTGAATCCTTTCCTGATACGGTGTCAAATGTAGACAGTCTTCCTAGCCACATTGGCAATGCGGGTGTCACATAACAGGTTACTGTCCACTTGTGTCCCTAGGTCCCCGATTACTCCTTCCATACATAATGGTTTACCACCTATGTGGTAATTTGTGGTAACTTGTTTGGTATTTGGTGGGACATTCATACTGTCCAGTGTCTTCAGGACGGCTGGGTGGGGTTCCTGTGTGTGAGAGTGTGGTCTGTAGCATGCTACAGACTGTACAGCAGTCTTGCCTACAGTTAGTTGCACATGGGTGGACTCCAATGCCTTGTGCATTGTCAGTTACCAGGACGTACGGGTGTCTGTGCTGAATATGGATACTCACCCTCCTTTTATGTTTTGTTCCAGGTTTTGGGGCCATGACACATGATATGTGGTATAACCTGGTAGTGCTGGTGTGCTGTCAGGAGGCTTGCAGCAGGTTTCTGTCACTGCACAGACATCGATGTTCTCCATACTGGGGATGGCCTTGGGAGCATGCATATTGGGGTTTACACATCTGGCATTGGTCAGCATTACCCTTATGTTTCTTTCCACTTATGTTTTCTAGGGTGGTGGGTTAGTCTTTTCAGCCTTGCCTACAAAAGGCTCTATGGAGGTGGCAAAGGCCTTATCCAATATCCAGACGCCCAGGGGTAACAGGTGCAAGCCATCCAAAGAACAGCTGCGTGGCTCGCCAAGCATGACATCCCAAGCAGACAGACATTGATCCCCTTTGAATGACACCAGTAAGTGTGCCACTTGCTATGACTGATCATTCCGTGTTCGCACTGTGGCATTATTCTTGGTATGGGTACGATGCTGCAAACGGTGAGTCTCATACTCGCCTGGACTACATAATCAGAGAGCTCATCTATGTCTCTTTTCATGTAGTCTAGGGAGGTACATCTCAGGTCATTCACACCAGCATGTACTATGACTGCATCATATTTCTACTTGCTTTGGAGTGACCTGCATACTTCTGTTATGTGGCGTATTGTGGCAGCCTACAGGCAGCTTACTGTACCCTTTCCCTTGTTCAGTCTGGTGTGCAGGACAGCAGTGTGTCTGACTATGGAGTCACCTATTACAACTGTATCAGGCATGTTGTTTCTCCTTCTGGCCTGTGACTGTTTGGCACACCAGCTTTGTGTACTATGTGTTGCATGTGCTATGTTTGGAGGTTGTTTGACTGGGTGTCTGCTTTAGAGGCCTCTGTTGGTGTGCTGTGTTTGTAATTTGTGCCTCCGGGAATGTTTTTCTGTGTTTATGTGTTTGGTTTGCAGTTGTGATAGGTCTATGTGGGACTGTGTTTGTGGTGTGTGTGGTTACCTTCTCCTCCTGACTAGCTTTGGGAGTACTGAGTTGAGGGAGCTCAGCCGCCAGTTTGGATAGATGGTTGCATCTCTCACATATATTTGTATTTCTTGGGTGGAGTTGGTGGTTGTCTGTGTACTTGGGGCAGGTGTAACATTGCCTCAGGATTCACAGATTCAACTTGTTGTGGCTGGCCTTAGTGGATTGTATGTGTGGACAGATTTTATTGCCATACTACTGATCAGTGATTACTTCATTGTTTATGTTTGCTCTATCATGTAGTAGCTTCCTCATTCTCTTGCATGGTTTGGTTATGGCTGGTGTCCACCATGCCAGATGCCTGCATGTATGGCATTGTGTCTTGTTTTAATTTAGGATTGCATAATCCAAGCATTCCTGGCAGTGTTCATGGAATGGCTGTATTACAGGTTCTGAGGTGTGGCCCATATTTTGCACCTGCACAGGACCTTTAATGGATTCCACATCAGTTTGGAGGAGTGTAAATATTGCTTTACACATGTTTTCCACTGTGGTTTTCTGGCCAGGGACTGTGGTCAGGGTTTGTATATCCAGTGTGATTACTCTATGGTCTGGTTTTACCAGTGAGCAATACACTTCTCGTCTTGCCATCCAGTACTCATGTTGCTGATTATCACATCCAGTATGCTTACCCCTCTTGTGGGAGTGGGACGTTGTTCCTGGGCCTTTTGGTTTATGGATTCTATGAACTTTTGTCCTACACTGTTGGAGCTAGTATAATGCTCCCAGTCTATGCCTGGGTATTTTCAGTCACCCAATATAATGTGGTTTAGAAGACTTGATATATTCATGTATTCCAGCATAGGCCAGGTGCAGTTCCTGGTGTTGGGACAGTAGTCTGTAGCAGGCTATAAACTGGGGGGCAGTTTTAGCCACTGTTACTTGACCATGGCTAGTCCATGCTGCTTCTTGTGGTACCAACATGGGGGTGTGGTTATCCTTGACAATTCTTGCTAGTCACCCTCCTTTTGTAGCTTGTTCCATGTTTTGAGGCTGTACAGCACAGTGTGAGGTGTAACCTGGTAGTGTTAGGGTGCTGTTGTGAGCCTTGACTCAGTTTTCTGTTACAGCGCAGATATCAACATTCTCCATACTGGGTGGGTTTAGACTGCATGCATCTTGCTGTTTCGACTTACCCCTTATCTTATTCTTATCCCTTCTGATACCCATGGAGATGGGTTTGTGTTTTGAGCCTTACCTATTCAGGGCACACTGTGGGTAACAACAGCCTTTGCCAGTATCCATACAGCCTGCACTGATAGGTGCACGCCAGTCCTAGCAGTTGGAGCATCATGTCATGCTCAGCATGTCATCCCAGACTGGCACACATTAGATCCCCTTTGACCAACTGCGATACTTCAGTCAATTATTGCACTGGATCATCTCATTGTCATATTGTGGCATGATGCTTGGTGAGGGTAGGATGTTAGTCAGGGTCCTCAGGTGTGCATACAGTACATGGTGTTACATTACTTAACACATGGCATTCATGCCTCAGGTGGTGCTGCAGGGTTGCCTCTGTCGGATGCGCATATTACACTTCCCTGTACATGTTTGTGAGCAGGTCATGTCATTGTAGGCATCTATGTTATTATTTGAAGGAGTCAGAGGGGGTATCATTCCCAGGGTTCCTACTGAGCCAGTGTATGTGCTATGCGTTGCCTCTTTGCCAAGGCCAGAGCATACTGGGCACGCCTCCTTCTGCCTACTGGGGCAGGCTCAGGTTGTTCCTCCTCCGAGTCACGCTCTGCCTGTGATGGCCTTGGCAATGGTGGGGGGCTGTTTGGCCCAGCCCTATGCTGGTCCTGCTGCAGCTGTTTTCGCAAGATCATATTATGTAGCATAGCACATACCATGACAATTTGGGTGCATGTAGTTGGTGTTTACTGCAAGGCTCCACCAGATGTGTCCAGACACCGGAACCGTGACTTGAGCAGCCCAAACACACGCTCTATTACATTACGTGTTTGTGCGTGTGCCTCATTATGGCGTTCCTGTTCAGGTGTGTGTGCGTTTCTGATGGGTGTCATCAGCCACTGCTCCAGTGCATAACCTGCATCCCCCACTAGGTGTCCGTGTGGGATGTCCCCATTGGCAAATGTCTAGTACAGCTGCGTCAAATGCCAGATGTGGGAATCATGGTAGCTCCCAGGACAGCCAGCACACACATTCATTATTATGCCCTGGGCATCACACACGACCTGGCAGTTGATGGAGGGGAAACCCTTGCGGTTGATGTATGCCCTACCCAGCTCACCGGCTGGTGCTTTGATGCGTATGTGCGTGCAGTCTATTGCACCCACTACCTCAGGGTATTCCACTATTTGCTGGAAGAGACGCATATTGCTGGCCAATACCTCACGGGCATTGGGGAAATATATATGATCACCGACATGTGCTGACATGGCATCCAGGAACTGGTGCAGTACCCTGGAGGCCGATGCCTGTGATATCCCCATCATATCACCAGTTGGTCTCTGGAAGGTACCTGTTGCTAGTATTCTTAGGCCAACACATACCTTGGTTTCCACTGGGATGGGTTGCCCCCTGTTGGTTCTGTGTGTGAGGCGTGGCCTGCACAGCTCCACTATTTGCTGCAGGAGGTCTCTGTCCACTCTATAGCGCTCTACTATCTCCAGCTCATGTAACCCATGGTAAGTGACCCTGGGCCTGTACACTCTTCTCCGTCTCCGCACTGTGGGTTGTCTGGCACCATCTGCATTGCCACCACCCTCAGCAAGTCACCTATGTCTCATTATGACAGCTATGGCAGCCCCTAACATTTCTGCTCTGAGTTCAGCTTTTTCAGTTTTCACTTCTAATAACTTAACTCCTGTCTTGCAGTGTCTCTTGAGAGAAACATCCTGCACTGCTGTTTGCAGAGTTTTAAGTGCTGGGCTGGGCTACTATTCTGCCTGTGTAATCGCCTGCTTCTAATTGTTTTCACCTGCTAGCTCCAGCAGTATTCCCTGCTAGCTTCCTACTAAATCTGTTGCTTCCTTTTTCCTCTCTGTTTCCTCAGGGAGGAACCATGTGCAAACCAGCAGAAACACGCTCACAGTGGCTTACACACGCGCACACATGCTTACACGGTTCAGAATCTGCTTATTCGGGTTAAAACACGTGCACACCCACGCAAACAGTGTTAAACATCTCCCAACACGCTCCCACATGCTCAGTCTGCCTTACACGTGCGCACACTGTCTTACTCGCGCTTCATGGCGCGCACACGTGCGCATGCACGCCCAGCATATAACTTGGGTGTAGGCAACAGTGTACACCTTCCATTTGACTTTCTCATGATTATCTAGTTGCACACCTCTTTCATTGATATCTGTCTGACATCTGTCATGTAACTCTGACCTCCAATGAACTGCATTTCTTTCTACCATTCCCCCCTGTGATGTCACCTATCTCCTACTCTGTTCCTCCCCCTTCTGTAACTCTTACACTACTCAGACTGTGCTCATTTGCTATGTGACAGTGGAATTCAGTATCCTAACACTCATTTGCATCAGATTGCCTACTAATGATTAGTTACATGTCTTAGACTCAGCTTCCCCCCTAAGCAACCACTACACGGTGGCCATGTTGGTTTTGGTCTGCTGGTCCCTGCACTGACATTCCATGTATTGCATAAAGCCCACATTTGTGGGTTTATAACCTTCGTTTTTATGTTTTACACAGCGCAGCCCGTTTGCGCGGGGCTGCGCTGGGTTTAAACATCACCGATAAAAAAATTATATTTTTAAGATATTTGCATCAGGTTACCTTGCCAATGGCCACATATTTGGCCATTGGCATGCTGCCTGACACATATGCACCCTTTATTTGGAGCTGACATGGCTCCATTGAGGTTTTTGCAGGAACGTACTCATTTGTCAACTGAGTACATTTCTGCAGCTAAAACGTCTCTTACACGGGCTGTTCTGGGCTTCCTGGATCGCTAATCATCCTCATTTGCATGCTATTCGGCTGCAAGTGAGGTGATTAGCTTATCCACGCCCACTCCAAGTAAGAGCCGTTTTAGCTTGTCTCTTACACGGACTTTGGGCTGTTCCTGGATCGCAAAGGCTGCATGGAGTCTTACACTACTCTTAGACTCCGTGCAAGCCTTCGTGAATCCGGCCCACAGTTTTGCCCTGTTACTTTTCTCCTGGACGGTCTTCGCATAGGCCTTGTCTACTTCTGCCTAGGTGTATCCCCTCCCCCTGAAATCATTTTTCAGTTGTTCTAAGGAGCATTCAAACTCTCTCTGGTTTCACTGGATAAACATGAAAACCTCATGACTTGATCTTCCACAATTTTGGAAAAAATATGCTGTGAGAGCATACTATCCCTGCACTGAAAAGCTGGGCGATAATGGTCTTTTCTATACATCCTTGTAGATAAGCAACCATCCATACCTCTCATAACTTCCACATCTAAAAAAATCTATTCTCTCAGTGGAAAACTTCATTGTAAATTTCAAAAAACTACTGCCATTATTCAACACTTGTAAAAATTCAACCAAACTCAATTCACCCCCTTTCCATCAAAGGAAAAGATAATTAAACAAAGCATCAATAAAAACACACATTCTTTACACTCAATATATTGTGGTACTCCCATTCAGCAATTACCAAGTTCACGTACGAGTTGGCCCAACCAGTGCCCATCGTTACCCCTACCACTTGCCAATAACAAATCCCATAAATAAAAATAAATTATGCTCTAATACCAACTCTAAAAGTAAGCATAATAGGTCTATCCACTGGCTGTCTGACCATGCCTGGTCAAATAAGACTTAACCATAGCTATGCCCTCCTGGTTGGGTATAGACATAAACAATGACACCTAACATACAAAGCTATGTCAAACCCAGAGCTGTTGGACATGCTCCACTTAAAGAAATCCCAATCCCTCCAAGCTACATGCTCTAGGGACATAAACCTTGTCACCACAATAAACAGAACATGCTGGAGGGATAGATTCCTGCCCCAGAGACTTCCCATATTCTGGAACAAACTACCTATCTATATCAAACAAAACTCCTCATTAGCACTCTTAAAGAAAAATCTTGATGACTGGATGGGAGATAGGAAATTCACCCTGGGGATCACATCTGTGGCTCTGCTTGACAAGGGCACAGGAAAATTATTTTCTTGGGTGGCAAAAGCCAGGGTACCGTCTGGCTAGGCTTATATAGGCCCTAGGGCCAATAGCCTAGTACCTACCTATGAACCTATGAACATCAAGCGTAGCCAAAATTTTTTATTACCTCATCCTTAGGCTCAGTCACAACTTGGTGCAGATCACGCAAAAAATGTTGAGTGCCCTCAAAACTGTTGGGCAATCTCCTAGTATGACTCTAAGCTGTTTGTCCAAATATGAAAATCAGCTCGGTTAGCCATCCACCCCTCCCCCACCACTATGGGTCTAAAAGTCAGCTGGGTGTATACAAAACCAGTCCTGCTCAGAGGTGTATAGAAAAGGTTGCTGCACCTTGTGTGGGGGCTGGGGATGATATTGCCATTACTTATTTCTCCTCACAACGTGTGCAAAAGAGGTCATAATACCTTGTGTTGGGTCTGTGTTTACTATAGCCATTTTTTTCTTTTACCTTTCTTACATACCTCAGAGGTGTGCAAAGAATGTTAGTATACCTTGTACAGGGTCAGGGCACTATCTAGGAGAACAAACTAAAATACTGTGATCATTTTTTCAACTTCCTAACAATTGCACATCAGTCATACACACACAGGTGGCTGCTTTTGAGGGGGAGGGCTGAGTAGTGAGAAGTTTTGCTATGTATATGTATGACAGCAGTCACTTAAAATACACGGTTGTGGGCATTTGGACCTCCGCTTTCACCCCAATCCTACACCGATGTGATGCACAAAGAGTGCCTGTCCTCTTTTTTTTTTTTTTTTTTTTTTTTTTGGGGGGGGGGGGGGGGGCAAGAAGAATTCCCAAACAGAATTTATGTATCCTTTCAAATATTTGATTTGTTAGTTTATTGTAAGCTACGGTTTTGTCAGTTTTGAGCATTTAAGCCTTGGGCACAACTTAATGTCTTTCCTGAAAGAAAAAACATAAGACTGAAATTATTTTCTTGTTCAAGACATCACTGTATCAAAAGGTTGGAAAATGCTCTAAAATGTACCCTCAAAACATCTATAACCCTGTGATTTAACTGTGTATGATAAAACCCAATTACTTTACAGTTTTGATTAGGCAAAGATGCAATTTGAACAGCAACACTGAACTTCCTTCCTGAAACGTAATTTTTGTTCAGGCCATTACTGGACGAAAAGATCTGTAAAAAAAATAAAACTTTAAAATATTCACTTCATACAGTGTACAGAAAGCCACGGCAAAAAAAAAAACAAAAAAACCAAAAAAATACTTTTCCTTTCCTAAACTTTCCTAGCTAGTTGTTCCAGTGATCAGATTTTGCTGATCCCTGGGCTTTGTATTTGGTTTCTGTGTTCCTCCATTTTCTTGTGTGGCCAGAGGTAGTTTCTTTACTCACCAGTGAGAGTGGGGAGTACTGAGCTGCTTGTTTGTCCTCAGAGGAGTGGTTAGAAGCAGCAACTAGTAATTCGTTGGCCATTTTGGGTCATTTCCTGTTTTTTCCAGCCCCCTGCTATAAAGCACGCTTTGGCGGGCTTTTCTGGCATTAGAGAACTTGGCATAGCTCCTCGTGGTCCCCTGCAGAGTTCCTAAGCCAGCAGAGAGCAGAAAAAGCAACTTTCTTGATCATAAGTATTTTTTAAACTTTTTAGTTTGCATTTTTCGATCTTTTGAGCTTTTCAACTAATGTTTGTGCCTATATTACTGTTTTATTACCTTATTTTCCTGTTTTTGTGAGCTTAAATTGTTGATTGCACTTGTGGGCTAAAGTATTGCTTAAAAGTAACAAACAGGCTAATACACTCAAGTGTACCAGCCTTTGATAGCAATTTAGTCGAAAACAAAGCATTTACTGCATTTTTTTCTATCTGTTTGCAAAAAAAAAACAAAAAAATACTTCTCCTTTCCTAAACTTTCCTAGCTAGTTGTTCCAGTGATCAGATTTTGCTGATCCCTGGGCTTTGTATTTGGTTTCTGTGTTCCTCCATTTTCTTGTGTGGCCAGAGGTAGTTTCTTTACCCACCAGTGGGAGTGGGGAGTACTGAGCTGCTTGTTTGTCCTCAAAGAGTGGTTAGAAGCAGCAACTAGTAATTCGCTGGCCATTTTGGGTCATTTCCTGTTTTTTCCAGCCCCCTGCTATAAAGCACGCGTTAGCGCGGAGCTGCTACCGTTGCACACTAGGGCAGCACTGGTTAATCAGATTTAAACTATTAGGGCTACCTAAAGTCCACTCTTCAAATTTTCCCTTAAAACTACCTTCCTCAAAGTATACTACTGTTCTATTTAGTGTATCCTACAACTATAAATTATCTCTACTTGACTCCCAAGTAGACTATTCTCTATCTGTATAGCCAAGCACTTGCTCCTACAGTACTTATCACCTCGATACAGCACTCCTGTTATAGAAAGTACCCCAAAAAAGCAAACCCCGTTTCTCGGTCACCCACATCCCCCAAAACCCTTTCTTTAAGTTTTTCTGTCTATTCCCTCTAGCATGTCGTGGGATCAGTTGCTAATGTCCTCTCCTGCTCAGCTGGTGAACCTGGGAATATTGAGGCAATGTTACAATTGCCTCATGTACACAGACAATCCTCTCCTCCTCCCACAAATACATGCGAGAGATGCAACTATACGGCCAAACTGGAGTCTGAGCTCTCTCAACATAGGACTGGCAAGACCAGACAGGAGGAGAAGGTAACCACACACACTATAGACCCAGTCTCACTTAATACCATCACAACCTCAAATCATACACAAACACACAAAGACATACTCGGAGGCTCTGATCAAAAATCTACCAAAACAGCAGAGGCCACCAAAGCAGACACCCAAACAACTACCACCTCAGAACACAACACCTGCAACACATAGACCACACAGTCAGAGTGTCAAGCAGTCACAGCCCTTAAGGCCAAACACAATGCCAGACACACTAGTCATTGGTGACTCCATAGTCAGACACACTGATGTCCCGCTCACCAGACTGAGTAAGGAGAAGGTAACAGTAAGCTGCCTGTCGGGTGCTAGAATCCGCCACATAACGCATGCACTCAGGTCTCTCAACAGCAGGTACAAGTACGACTCAATCATTGTCCACGCTGGTGTTAACGACCTGAGACGCATTCTCCTTGGACTACATGAAAAGGGACATAGAGGAGCTCTCTGATTATGTAGCCCAAGCAGGTATGACCCTGACCTTGAGCAGTATCCTACCTTCACCAAGAATGATGCCACAATACAGAGACAAGATGATCAGCTTTAACAATTGGCTTAAACTCTGGTGTCATTCAAAGGGGATCCAATGTCTGTCTGCCTGGGATGACATGCTGGACAAGCCACGCTGCTTCGCAAGGGACGGCTTGCACTTGTCACCCTGGGATTCCGGATTTTGGCAAAGGCTCTTGCCACCCCCATAGTGCCTTTTAGGCAAGGCTCAAATTCTAAACCTACCACCCTAGAACACAACAAAGAAAAAAAACGAAGGGTAATGCTGCTCAATGCCAGAAGTCTCAACCTCAAGATGCATGCACTCGAGGCCCTTCTCAGTATGGAGAACATCGATGTCTGTGCTGTGACAGAAACCTGGTTCAAGGCTCCTGAGAGCACCCCAGCACTATCAGGTTTTACCTCATATCATGCGTTCCGGCCCCAAAACCCGGACAATACCAAGAAAGGAGGAGGGGTATCCATATTCATCAAGGACACCCACACCTCAAGATTGGTGGCAACGCACGATGCATCGGAAACCATCCAGGTGCAATTAACCATAGGCAAGACTGCTCTGCAATTTGTAGCATGTTACAGGCCACCCTCGCAAACTCAGGAACCTCATATGGCCTTCCTGAAAACACTGGAGGGGATAAAGGTATCTCCGAACACCATCATACTAGGTGACTTCAACTACCCTAATATAGACTGGGAACACTACTCAAGCCCAAACACCCTAGCCCAAAAGTTCCTGGAATTCATAAACTCAAATGCCATGGAACAACTAGTCACCATCCCCACAAGTGGAGAAAACATACTTGATCTCATCATCACGAACATGGGAGCACAATGTTCAACGCCAGAAGTATACCCCTCACTGGTGAGATCAGATCACAAACTAATCTCGCTGGAGGTCCTCATCCCGCCCCCACCCGAAATGAAAAAGACCACAGTAAAGAACTTCTCGAAAGCCGACTTCACACTTCTAAAGACTAGTGTGGTCTCCTTTAAGGCCCCTGAGCCGACGGTAAACATTACTCAAACCGCTGAATCACTTACAAATGCCTTCTACCAGCACCTGCAGGGCTGCATGGATCAGGCAATCCCAAGCAAAACAAAGACTCTTTGTACCAAAGGCAAGCGTCCGGTCTGGTGGACCCCAGCCATAAACAAACTCTACAACAAAAGGAGAAAGCTACTACAAAACAGAGCAAAATCCTTAAAAGGTAAGACACCGCTGATCACTATAAGTAAAAAGCTAAGAGCTCTCATAAAAACATCCAAAGCTAATTTTGAGAAAAAAATAGCTAAGGACTCTAAAGACAACCATAAGGCATTCTTTAGCTATGTCAGAAACCTAGGAGGAAACTCCCAGATATGCTCAGAATTAGCTCAAAATGATGTGAAGATTACTGATCCTACAGACATTGCCAACATACTGGCTGACAGGTTCAGTGCAAACTTCACCCCCCCGCCCCCCCTAAAGGAGAGATATCTATACCAAATGATTGTAGCCCCCCAAACATCTCTAACGCCCAGGTGAGAACTGCTCTCTCCAAGGCAAAGAACACAGCATCCATGGGACCTGACGGTGTCCCCGGCTGTGTGCTCCATGAACTCAATGAGGAATTAAACCCACAGTTAGGACAGCTGTTTAATCTTAGTCTCACCTCCGGATACGTACCCAGGAGTGGCGCACAGCGACTGTGGTCCCACTCCACAAAGGCGGTGCCTCCACCGACCCTGGAAATTACCGGCCCATTAGCTTGACAAGCCTTATCTGCAAAGCCATGGAGAGGATCATAATGGATCTCATAAATAAAGACATAGGGAATTTGCAGACCTTGGATCCAACCCAGTTTGGCTTTGTCAAAGGCAGATCATGCCTTTTAAACTTGGTTGACTTTTTCGAAACAGTCACCAAGGCCATTGACGAGGGTAAGGCAGTCCATACAGCCTACCTAGACCTGGCGAAGGCTTTTGATACAATACCCCACTCGGGTATCATTGAAAAACTCATCAACTTAAATGTAAACCCATACATTACAAGATGGGTTGCAAACTGGCTGAGTGACAGAACCCACAGGGTCAGAGTTGCTGGCGCCATGTCAGACTCAAAGCCTGTCACAAGTGGTGTCCCACAGGGCTCAGTCCTGGGCCCACTCTTGTTTGGCATCTACTTTTCTGAAGTACAAGCAACCACAGGAGGGTTATGGCTGACAAAGTTTGCAGATGACTGCAAACTGGGCCGTGGTTGAAAACACATCCGACACAGATATCCTTCAGAAGGGTCTCACAGAAACGGATAACTGGTGCCAGAGCCATGGCCTAAAGTTAAATGCCAAGAAATGCATAGTCATACCCTTCGGGAAAAATAAGGTTACCCTAGCTACCATATAGGTGGCAATCCCTGATCACAGAAGAAGTTATCAGGGACCTGGGAACCCAGGTTGACAGTAGCCTTTCATTCGACACTCATATTGCTAAAGTAGTTAGGAAGACCTTCTACATTGCCCACCTTATCATGAAGGGATTCACATCTAGATCAAGGGAAGTCATAGTCTCCCTATACTCATCACTCATCAGACCAATGATCGAGTACAATGCCCCATTCGGAATGTATCTGACCCGACACTTGCAGCAGCTGGAGAGGCCACAAAACTTCCTCACCAAAAGGATAAAGGGTCTCAAAAATCTGTCTTATGCTGCCCGACTGAAAGAACTCCAGCTATATTCAGTTGCTTACCGCTTGCTCAGAGGTGACCTATGCCTGACATACAAGGCCATGTCAAACCCAGAGTTGATGAACATGCTTCATCTCAAAAAATCTAGATCCCTCAGAGCCACAAGGGCGGGAGACTTAAACCTCGACACGGTTATTAATAGGACGTGCTGGAGGGATAGATTCATCACCCAAAGATTCCCTATGCTATGGAACAAAATCCCGGTTTATGTGAGGCAGAGCACCTCGCTGGCCTTGTTCAAGAGGAATCTTGACCAATGGATGGGAGACCGCAGATACACCCCAGGGGTTACCTCAGTGTCACTGCTCGACAGAGGCACAGTAAAATAATGGGCATAGTTTCTCCAAACTAAAGGGGTGGCGTTAAGCCACAAAACTATGGGCTAGGCTTATAAATGCCCTCGGGCAGATAGCCTAGTATGAACCTATGAACCTATGAAATTGAGGATGTGTGCGGGGATGGGGGATGAAACAGCAGGCAGTGGGGGGGGGTGCCACGGAGTCCTTTGCTTAGGGTACCATTTCACTTAAGGTCAACTCTGTTCATAGCAGTGTTGTCATGTATCATTGCAATGAAATGCCAGTCACTGTTAATGTCCCTCTGTGAGATAGGCCAACAGTCTGTCGTACACAGGCCTGTCAAATTGCAAGAACATAGTATTTAGTCTGTGCATACTTCTAAAACTGCAGCTTCAACTAAACGGTTGCTTAGGGTTGGTAGTGACATGGTGACACAAAGTCAAAGTGTCCAAGAGGATCCTAACATGACTCTTGTTGTGGACCACCAAAATGCCAACACTGGCCCTAGTTTTTGATAACAAGGAGAAACCAAAGAAGGAAATTAAAGAGCAGTTGCCCTGAAATCAGACTATTTTTAGTAAGACTGTCAACATCAAGTCCAAGCTAGTACCCTTGAGGAGTAGCAGTACTAAGCATAGGCGTGTTACAATATTAGAATGTACTATTAGGTGTTTTACAGGCTGTCAAGCTTATAGTTACTGGTAAATCAAATCAAAATTTCAAACTTGTATACTATGAACCACTATACAGAGAAATAAATAAGTGCCAACATTACACATCAACCAAGAAGATTTTCATAAGCATTTATCTTTCTGAGACGTTCAGCATTTTTGGCATCAGTATAAAATCATCCTAGAACTGTGCATTTTCAGTACAACATACATTTCTTGCATATTATTAAATTGCTCTGTCTCAGTTTTAATATTCATTTCAGCAACAAATTATGCAAGTATTTACTTTCTTCATGAGATGAACAATTCTCTGTCTACAAATGTCAAAAGTAAACAGCCTCTACTATTGCTCATTTGCCAAAGAATACTATTCCACAGGCTTCAGATGTGTAACCAACCATCCTTCCTTTAAGCACCACCTAAGAGACCACCTAACAAAATCATGATTCTGCCAATGCTCCACCCCTGGCTGAAATGAATTTGTCCTTTTCACCTCTACCGTTCTCTACCCTCACTAACCTTACCTATTCTTTCCAACCTCTCCATGCTTAACCAAATAATCACTTCTTAGAAATAAGGGAAGCGAAACAAATAAAAAACAAAAGACAATCCCAAAAGGCACGGGAACCTTGTTCCAGTAAAGAAATTGCGTCTACGCGGAACCAATGTTCTAAACGCAATTTAATTAAAATCCACAAGCGTTTTCGCCACTACCTATGTTGTGGCTTCTTCAGAGAAAGATTACAAAAATTACGATGTGCATACGCATTTTAAATAATTAAAAACAAAAACAGGAAGTGATGTAAAAGTGCAACAGCTTAACTTTAACGCGAGGTTTACATACCAAATACCCCACATGTATTCCTAGGTAGTGAGTCACTCATTCATTAAAGGTCCCTTAAGGACGATTAAATTATTCTAAATAAAAAACATTTAACTTACTAAGAAGTTTATAAAATAAGAAATAGTCAATGAGCACACACTCACATGTTAACTATAATGCATGAATTAAACAATATATATAATAACATACAAGAAATCCTAATAATAAAAATAAAATAAAGAAATGAAAAAATAAAAATATATACCCTTTAAACTAGTTGTTTGTTTGTATATTTATAGGGTCCTACGTAATGTACTACAAAGTCCTAAGAAAGGGGATAATACTAAGCTAGTTAAAACCCAGTTACAGGGACAATGAAAACCAGTTATTTATATTGGTGTTTGTATTTGAGTTACCAAAAGGGATACTGGGTTATCAAGCTAGGGTACAGTGTAAGATTTTTATAACTAGAATATATTAGAAGTTCTTAACAACTAATAGATTAAACTCTTAATGAGAGGTCATTATATACCTCCTACCTTGACAAAGGACTAAAAACACTATCTCAAATATTTTATTTTTTCATTTCTTTATTTTATTTTTATTATTAGGATTTCTTGTATGTTATTATATATATTGTTTAATTCATGCATTATAGTTAACATGCGAGTGTGTGCTCATTGACTATTTCTTATTTTATAAACTTCTTAGTAAGTTAAATGTTTTTTATTTAGAATAATTTAATCGTCCTTAAGGGACCTTTAATGAATGAGTGACTCACTACCTAGAAATACATGTGGGGTATTTGGTATGTAAACCTCGCGTTAAACTTTTAAGCTGTTGCACTTTTACATCACTTCCTGTTTTTGTTTTTAATTATTTAAAATGCGTATGCACATCGTAATTTTTGTAATCGTTCTCTGAAGAAGCCACGACATAGGTAGTGGCGAAAACGCTTGTGGATTTTCATTAAATTGCGTTTAGAACATTGGTTCCGCGTAGACGCAATTTCTTTACTGGAGCAAGGTTCCCGTGCCTTTTGGGATTGACTTCTTAGAAATAGTACTGCAAGTTTACTCGGGCTGCAATCTTAAACATTGTTTTCTTCTCTCTGTTCATAACATTTTTGCATTTTTCTCTGTTTATAACATTGTAATTAACTGAAATGCATTCTGCTATGATGTTTCACTCAGTGTTATTAAATCAATCTCTTATTTGGAGCTTTTCTTCCTGGGCGTCCACTGAAAATGATATCTTTTGAGCTGTTCTGACTTTCCCGTTAAATGAATGTCATCAAATAAAATAACATAATACAACTATGTCAACTTTTTATTGAGAATAAACCCACATAAGTCTATTGTATTCTTCACTGACATCACTGGAGGGTTAACATAGGGGTGCATCCACAGACTAACAGATGTGGTCCTCCTATTATTGTCTGTGGTTGGCACCTGCATACTATCCCTATACCGACATCACAAAGGGTAAAATTCAATGAACTTTTTCTTGAAGTTGTGACACCCCTGCACTGGCCCAGCAATCAAGGAGCCTCAAGCCTCACCACTGGCAACAGCGGGGAACGTGCACACTGGGAGGATGACAGGTACACACACAGTAAAGTGCAATTTCCCTTAAGAGCACACAGAGACCACAGTCACTCTGGGGCTGGTGTCTCTCTCTTTCTCCAGATCCCCTATAAGACTCCCCACTGGCACAGCTGCAGGACTGAGATCTCAGCTGAGTGGCCGAACCAAGATTTCCAGTACCGTTTCTGTCCAACTAGTGCTTTGTGTCCCTGCACAAGTAGCTGGCACACACACACTCTGAGATTTGATTTATATACAAACACACACTCCTAGGAAAGGCCGGCACAGGTTTAATAGCTATGCTCCCTTCTGCCCAGACTATAAGGTAGCTGTAACTGCCACCAGCCACTATTTATTAGCTACTTTAAGGTCCTTAACAAAGGGGTGTCCAATCCTACTGTGTAATGTTCCTACTAATCCAAATGGTAGTTTGACCAAGTGCCAGGCTATTAGGAGTGGCCTGTACAGTGTCACCAAATAGATATGCAAGTATGCTAAGAGCTTAAACATCTGTGGACAGACTAGCCACAATTGAAAGGTTTAAATATATTTAATAAATAATAGAAGAACAAGACACTACTCGGTAAGTAATCAGTTACATCAGAGTTCAAAATCACAGGAAATATTTAAAACATTGCAGGACAGTCTCAAATAAATACATAAAACATTTGAACCAATCTTCACTATATTCCTATATGAATCTAAATGAGTTACTATGTCCTATAAACTTACTTACAGCAGGGCAAGGTGAGAGAATGTTTCCCAGCTGATGCTGTCAGGTCAACGACAAATACAAAATGCCCTCCTCTCTCTGTCTCACAGAATTCTTAAATATCAAATATTACTGCTGGGATAACTTGGATGACATCACAGTTTGTCACCTGACTTTAGTTCCCAAGCTAAACCCCTATTATCAGAAACGATCAGCTTTAAACATCTCTCTCTCTCTCTCTCTCTCTCTCTCTCTCTCTGAAAACGCATAGCCTTCAGATGTTTGCAACTGCTAAGGCATAAAACAATAAAACACAGAGTCCCCTAGCATAGGCATCCTGTCTCCTATTAACTGAAACTGAAATATGACTTTTATAGCACAATTGTAAAACAATTTAATTTCAACTATTTTCTTGAAGTTTTTCAAGTTAATCCTATACAGTCTACTTTCCAGTGTTAAAACATATACATTTACACAAATACAATAATTTATATGCATTTCTGTTCTAAGCCAGCAGAGCATGTTGTGGTTACATTTTAGCTGAGTACATAACGTAGAGTTCTAACACAGGTCTAACACAAGCATCTTACATGAAGCATGTTGGCATTCACAAATGACACATAACCACTTAAAAAAATTCCAGCTTGCCGGGCTGGCAGTATTTCTCTTTGCCAAAGATTTCACACATGAAGAATTGGTATTTTTGTAAAAGATATAACTTTAAACATCTCGCTGTAAGGCAGGCATGAATGGGAGGAAAATACAGCACTGCAATTGAGGCACCATGGTGCATAAGGTAAGCTCAAAACTGTGACAGGGCACTTAATGTGTCCATTGTTAGTTGAAAAAGGGAAAAATGTGCTAATGTTTCATGAAAAACAGATCAATGTTCAAACAACCAACAGCAACATTTAACAGTCTGATGAGCTTCATTACCACTGGCATCCTTTCCAGATATTTAAGGGAAAACATCCCTGAAGAACTTTAACAAGAAGACTGAGAAAACTAATCTTCCATTGAGTTATCAGCCACTCCACACTTACCAAGTTGTCAATGGGCATACAGCTTGACCCAGAGTGTCTAGCCTGTCACTCATATATAAACTGTCTCTGGACATTAAGCGCATGCAAAAAAAAAAAAAAACCTTAGTTCCTGCCAACTAATCAAAGTTCAAAGTGAAATGGTCACTTGCATATCAGTGGATGTAGTTCTAGTATATTGTACAGGTCCTTAAACATTTAAGTATAGCTGTACATACTCCAGCAATTCAAGGCCCCTTCACTCTAGTCACCAATAGGAAAGAATCAGGAACAATGGCCCTGTATAGGCTCCTGTTTTTTGGCAGCAGATGCTGCATTATCTTCAGTCAGGCATAAAGGATGCTGGTCTCCTACAACTTGAATAATTCATGTTGGTTCCATTTTCAGAAAGTACAGTTTTGTACCTACCATAAATGTAGATGTTCGAGGTACCCATTGCTGCAGTCCTTACTATTGGGTGTAGTCCGCTGTCCAGTCGGCCCGAATACCAGAGTATATGGCTGACGTCGGTCAGGGCGCATTAGACTGACGTCAGTACGTCAGGGTACTAATGCGCATGACCGACGTCATATCCTCAGTCTTTTCTTGCCCCAGATGTCAGAAGACCCTAAAAAGACAAGGCCCAAAATACCTGCACCAAAAATATGTACAATATATACAGGAATATATACAAAAATATCAGCATGTAACCTCACCTACACAACCACCCCTAAACACAGAGGGGAAGGAGGGAGGGTAAATTGGACTGCAGCAATGGGTACCTCGAACATCTACATTTATGGTAGGTACAAAACTGTACTATGTTCTTCGTTCCCCATTGCTGCAGTCCTTACTATTGGGTAGAATCCCAAAGCAGAGGTAAGGGAGGCTGGCAAATCATAAAGAAGCAGGAGCTGACAACATGCCTTGCAAAACAGCTGTGGCAAAACCAGCCCTAGACTTAGAGTAGATAGGAAGGTGATAATGCTTAGAGAAAGTATGCACTGAACTCCAAGTAGCTGCTTCCAAAATATCCTTAGTTGCCACCCCTTAGAAATGCTGTTGAAGTGGCAGTAGCCCTAGTGGAATGAGGCCTAATCCCAGCTGGAATCTCCTTGCCATGATGGGAATAACAAAATGCAATGCAAAAGCCAATCCACCTAGAAATAGTTTGTTTTGACACAGGCTTGCCCTGCGAACTCAAAGCAAAAGAAACAAACAACTGCTGAGACTGCCTAAAATCCTTAGTCCTGCTTAAATAATAACGCAATTGCCTGTGTACATCTAAAGTGTGCAAAATCTTTTCCCCTTTATTTTGGGGGTCTGCATAAAAGTAGGCAAATGAATAGTTTGGTTTAAAGCCACACTAGAAACCACCTTAGGCATAAAGGAAGGATTAGTACGTAATGATACCCTATCCTTATGGAAAATCAAAAGGGCTCTACTGCCATAAGGGCCTGCAACTCAGACACCCTTCTTGCAGAAGTAATAGCCAACAGAAAAGCAGTCTTCCATGACAAGTATTTCAATTCAGCAGTAGCCGCAGGCTCAAAAGGTTGTAGAGTAAGTTTTTCCAACACAAAATTGAGATCCCAAGCAGGAGTAGGAGCTCTACGTGGGGTCTTATATTCTTTGCCCCTCTAAGAAACTGCTTGAACAAAGGATGCGAAAACAATGGTGGGTCACAATCATAGTGAGCTGAAATTGCTGCAGCATGAATCTTAATGGAAGAGAAGGACAAACCTTTGTCCAATAACTCAGTAAGATATTGAAGAGCCACACTCAAATTAGGCTCAGAAATCTCCAAATTCTTTGCTGTACTCCAAAATAAAAATCTCTTCCATTTTTCTGCGTACACTTTCCTTGTACTAGGTCTTCTAGCTTCCATAATCACATTTAAAACTTGTTGAGGAAGCTGAGACCTGCTGTGTTTCAACACAGAATATGCCAGGCTGTTAGATGAAGAGAGTGAAGCTTGACATTGAGCAGATGACCGTCCTTCTGAGATAACAGATGAGGAATCAGAGGTAAAGGCCATGGAGGCTTCTTTACCAGACTCCGTAGTAGTGGGTACCAGTGTTGCCGAGGCCAATCTGGAGCTATCAAAATCATCCTTGGCCTGTCTTGTTTGACCTTTAATAATACCTTTGGAAGAAGAGGCAGAGGTGGAAAGGCATACACATGAAGGTTTTTCCAACTGAAAGACAGAGCATCCACTTTCCAAGCTGTGTGATGAAACCCCTTTGTGCAATACTTTGGCAGCTGGTGGTTTAGTGGAGAAGCGAACAGATCTATGTCTGGAGTTCCCCATGACACTGTCAATTTCTGAAATACATGAAGATCCAGTTTCCACTCGTGGGGATCCATGATTTGTCTGCTTAACACATCTGCTAAGGAGTTCTGTGCTCGGCAGAGACCTTGCCTGAAGAGTTAGTTGCAAGCTTAGCGCAGTCTCCCATAATATCATTGCTTGCCTGCATAGAGGAAAAGAATGTGTTCCGCCTTGCTTGTTGATGTACCACATGACAGTTGTGTTGTCTGTTAGAATCAACACCTGCCCTGGAAGAAGTAACTCCTTGAAAGCCATTAATGCAAACTGGACTGCTAACATCTCCTTCATGTTGATATGTAGATGCTGTAGTCTGGCAGGCCACTTGTCTTGTATCCACTTTCCATTTAGATGAGCTCCCCAAGCAATGTCCGAGGCATCTGTCGTTAAAATCTGACTCGCCTCTGGCCGGGTCACAGAGAGTCCCTTGTTTAGGTGACATTCCTGAGCCCACCACAAAAATTCTTTTTGAAGGCAAGGTATTATTTGAATGACAGTGTCCAAATCCTGGCAGTGCTGTGTCCATACATTTTTGAGATACCATTGTAGCTTCCTCATATGCAGTTTGGCATTGGGAAGCACCAGAATACAAGATGCCATGAACCCTAATGCTTGAAGGACTGTCCTTGCAGTCAGCACGGACTGATGAGATAGTTGATGGAAGTAAAGTGATAGACTCTTTTGTTTGTCCGGGGTTAAAAAGGCCATCTGGGCTGCTGTATTCAGTCTCACACCCAGAAAGCACATGTCTTGAGAGGGTACTAGACTGGACTTTATTTCGTTCACAGAATACCCTAGGCATCTTAGCACTGCTATAACATATTCCAGATGCTGTAGAAGGTCTTCCTTTTCTTGAGCCAGAATCAGGCAGTCGTCCAAGTAAGGATAGATTTGAATTCCTTGCAGCCTGAAGTAAGCTATCACTGGAGCCAGAACCTTTGTGAATACTCTGGGCAGTAGATAAGCCAAAGGGCAATGCAGAGAACTGATAATGAGAATTTCCAGCTCGAAACCGCAGATACTTCCTGCAACTTAGCCTTATAGGCACATGAAGGTAAGCTTCCTTGAGATCTAAAGTTACCATCCAGTGATCTTTGCCCAGCAGAGGTAAAAGCTGTTGTAACGTCAACATCTTGAACTTGGGAATGTCCAGATAAGTGTTGAGGAGAGATAAATCCAAAATTGGTCTCCACGTGTTCCCCTTCTTTGGTACTAGGAACAGGCGAGAATAAAATCCTAGGCCCCCTTCTGATACAGGAACTGGCTGAATGGCCCCCATCTGGAGTAACTGAGAAATTTGCTTGTGAGCCTCTTTTCTTTGTGGAGGAGGAACGTCTGGCATGCCTTTGAAAGGAGGCATTGTATGGAAATAAAACCTGTAACCGTGGTGAATGATATCCAACACCCATCTGTCTTGAGTAATTAAATCCCAATTTTCTTTGAAAAGAGACAGTCTTCCTCCCAAAGGAGCTACCAGACGAGAAACTACTGGCAGCTGAAAGGGCAGGTCATTGGGTCTGTTTACGAAAGGACTGACCCCTGCCCTCACCAGAAGTCTGAGCAGGTGAACTCCCTGTTCTAGGCCTAAAAGAACCTTGAGCTCTGCCCCTACCACGTCTAGACCTACCCCTAGACTGGGAATCATAAGCAGGATATGTCCACCCCTTAAGCAGGCCAATTTCTACTAAACTTCGGTGGCTGCACCTGCAAAAAATCTTTAACAGTTTGCATAGACTTAGCTTTGTCCTCCATTTTCTTTAAAACTGCTTCCACAGGCGAACCAAACAACACATCAGACTGTAAAGGAGCATCCAAAATCCTTGTCTTAACATGCTCAGCTAAATTCTGATCCCTCAACCAGGCATGCCTGCGAAGAACAGAACTAGTGGCAGCCACCCTCGAGGAGGCCTGTACAGCATCAAAACCACATTGCAAAGAATGCTTACCCACTTGTTCAGACACATGAACCAAATCCAGCAACTCTTTACACTCAATACCCTCCGCCAAAGCATCCACCTTAGATTTCAATTGTGAAAGGAGATAATTTTGATATTTTAGCATGTGAAACTGACAATTCAACGCTCTCATGGCTAGAGTGGAAGAAGTATACACTTTCTTTCCCCACCTATCCAAAGCCCTTGCCTCTTTATCAGTGGGAACAGGATTTTTAACCACAGAGGCCTTAACACCTTTAGGCCCCTGAGAAACAGTTTCTGGGTCCGCCCTAGGACTTTTAAACAAATACTTATGAGCTTCAGGCACCCTATAGTACCTATCGGGTTTAACAGGAGCAGGAGGCAAAGAGTCAGGGTTCAGGGAAGCCTCTGCAAAAACATCTTCCACCACATTCAACACAGGAGGTATAGCTAAGGGCCTATGCTGGGGTAAAAACAAGAATTCCCTAAGCCTTTTCCTGGAATCAGAGTAATCCTGGCCTTCCCATTTAAAGTGCTCCCTCATAGAATGTAGAGTCTCTGAAAATGAGAAATCCTCAGGAGGAGAAGCTGTAGGAGTGGAATCATCCACATCAGAATCAGAATAAGGAGGATACTCCTGCAAATCTTCCACAGAAGACTCAGAAGCCTCTGAACACTGTTCAAAAGTATCAAACTCCGGTTCCACCCTGGGCCTCTTATCAGGAGGGGGCATAGAACCTCTAATCATAGTAATCAAATCTTCTGCCATTTTAAGCATATGTTTCTTAGGTACAGAACCCGAAATGCTAGGAGAAGCCCCCACTGAAGCTGAACTTGGCCTACCTCCTGAGAAGGCACATCCTGTAACAGTAAAGTCTCTGCCTGAGACTCCAAAGAAACTCCTGGCAAAACCTCTGGCTCCACTGAGCCTTCTAAAGAACCGACGTCCGGGACTGCCGGTTCATCAACCCTAGGCTTCGCTGTTTTGTCCTTGCGCTTCTTGGACGAAGCGGCCGGAGCATCCGACGGCATTTTATAATTGCAACGCTTCCCAAACACTAACCTGGCACAGTCTAACCGTCTCTTAATAGTGCGTTTGTTAAACCTAGCACAAGAGCGGCATCCAACAACGTCGTGCTCAGGCCCTAAACAAGGTATACACAAGGTATGGTAATCCCTATGAGGTATCTGTTTCCCACAAGAAATACAGTTATTCACTTTTTCTGACATCCGGTTAAATACTGAGGCAAGAAAAAACCAAAATGTTCCCCAACGGGGTACTTAGCCAACTCTGATTCGGTCTGAAACTCTGGTTTCGGAAATATTTCAGAACGCCAACCTGCACTCGCAAAACTGCTTCTGCATCGGACCATGCGGCAAAAAAGACTGAGGATATGACGTCGGTCATGCGCATTAGTACCCTGACGTACTGACGTCAGTCTAATGCGCCCTGACCGACGTCAGCCATATACTCTGGTATTCGGGCCGACTGGACAGCGGACTACACCCAATAGTAAGGACTGCAGCAATGGGGAACGAAGAACATCTTTCCAATTTTCAGGTTTCATGCATGTCAGACATCTTACTGGTAAGCTGATGACTGCTCATATGCACAACATCCACTTCACTTCTAGTTCTATATTAAGCTTACTGCACATCAGTCGCATATCACACTTCCTTTGGTGGCCTTTCTAACCTTTATTATTATTATTATTAATGCCTTGTTAACTGAGTAAATCCCACTAGACAAGCAGCCTCTTTTTGGGGCAGACTGAACATGATAGTCATATTGACTAAGAGAAATTTAATCAGGGTACTAGCAAACTTCCATTATTCTTTACAGTAATACTGCCTATGATGTGTTAATTTCACTTGAGCTACCGCCAACTCAGGCAGATGGCACCGCAACTAAACATTTAGCACAAAGTATGGTATGCCCAGGAAAGCACACCACCAAAGTTTCACTGCAATGTCAGTACTGGAAAAATTAACCAAGCACCTGAGGTGGGACTAGAACTCATGATATTCTAATCTTCCAGCATCAAAATAGTATGCACTATCTGTAGAATTATAGACAACATTCAGAAATGACTGGACAGCACATCTGAAAAGATTCCGCTTTCTGGATTATGGTTTTCAGGACAGTCCAATATCTTCGTGCTTCATAAAGTGGAACCTGACTGTATGGATATATTCCAACTTCTGCTTGGATAGAAAATATTTTTTCCTCCATTAAACATTAAGTTGTTAAAAAGCTGTAGAGGCTGTGTCCATATCATATGAGATGTCAGTTTCATCTGTCTTGCTTGGGTAAATATAAGAGCCAAAATATTTGAAAGTTGCAGTTTCTTCTGCTGGTGTCATATTTAACGCCAGCTGAAATTTCAGCAGGCCAGTCATTGGGAATTTTGTTTTGGGTGGTTATATTTTTTTCCCCGACAATCATTCAGCGTTTTCTTGCCTGTAAAGACTTTATGACATGTTTGGCATGATGGTAAAGGCCAAATCGCTGAGGTAGAAACCTGTGCAAAGCTTTTAGCCAGGGATGCTTGCCAAGCTTTTTAAGAATTCTTAATTCGACTTCTCCTGTTAGAGGTCGGCACAGAGGATAATCGGTTCAGTTTACTTTAATACTAAACATCACTGGAAGTAGTTCAAATCCTTTGTATAACCCAGTCTTCATTACAAATGACTCTGATAGTTGTAAATGCATCTCAACTCTGCTCCGCATGTTATGATAATGTTCTATAGGATACTCAACATATGTAGTAGTCCTTCACTATGGAGTTCATCCCATGATTTTCTAATCTGTGCTGTTAAAAGCAGTTAAAGTTTCAACAGTAATCATGGCTATGGTTTGATATGCATGCAGTGCCTCCTCCCATTCTTCAGCTATCTTAGGAAAAACAAGTAACATATGCATCAATGGCCATGTCTGAAGCTGGCTTGGGACACACTGCAGGCAGGTGAAACAAGCAATTTGTAAAGGTAGAAATATCTGAGCATGTAATGGACATAGAAATCCAGACAATCCTTTGGCAGTTATAAAAAAAATCCAGATGCTGAATCCAAGTTCATAATTATGAACCAAAAATTCATTAATGAATGTGGCAGTGATAGCAAAAGTAAGTCGATTATAAAGATGCATACTGCATAATGAAGTACCAGATAGAATTCTTGGAAGGTTGCACTCTGAAAAGCAGGTTGATTAGGGCTCTCCCAGACTGAAAAATTGAAAGTGGTGTAAAAACTAAGAGTCAAAAGCTAAGTGGAGTAAAAATCATTTAGTGGTCAGTAAATGCACTACCTGGATATCAACAAGCATGAAATCTAGAGAAAGTAAGAGTAAACCGACTAGAAACAGAAAATAAAACTTCTAGTGGGGAAAAGCCTTGCAGCTGTTTAGCAAAAAGCAATTCAGGTTCCAGCTTTGGTATAGGAAATAGCTTCCTGTAATTTAGAAGAAAAAATATATCAAATGCATTCAGTGAAGTTCAAAGTAAGTGAGATGCTGGAAGAAGACAAAGTCAAGCAAAAAAAGGCTGCGAACACTAGAAGAAGCTTTAAGCAGCTATAAATGCACGCTGATAAAACTGCAGAAATAAGAGGAAGAAATTAAGGAAAGACTGGATGAATATGAAGCTTCGCAAGAACCACCATTTAAAAATTAAATTTGTTAAAAGACAGAGCAAACAAAAAATGATTTTTTGCTATACCAGAATATTGGAAAGAACAGGTTACATTAATTTTATGAAAGTACAAATAAACAACTGGAGTGGTATTCCATATCAAGATTTAACTGAATGGACCCAACATGTGTATGATCCAAAGAGTGGGTATTAGTAAGGATGCGGTCTTACCTGCAGAAAAAAAATGTTCCTGAAAAAAATATAGCACAAGGGAAAAGTATTAAACACTGGGGACACCTGAGTGTTTGTGGAACATGATTATTCACAATACACAAAGCAGAAGAGAAATTAGTTTATCCCCACAATCAGAGGATGTGTAGAGTCAGGTGCAAGATTCAAGTTGCTATAACATCTGTCTTTAAAGCATTTTTCCTGGACAACACAATCCATTTTTGGATACAGAACAGGTGGAGGAGGAGGAGGAGGAGGAAGGTTTACCCAATGAAGAGTAAGCCAGCAAGCTGAAGTAGACCCCTTCTTATTCTTTTATTCTTCTGACAAGAACAAGGCAGAAAGAAAACAAATTGTCAGTGAAATATTTTCCATTGTTCCAAAAAAAAAAAAAAAAAAAAAAAAAAAGTTACTGACAGAAAAAGGTCCAGGACTGACTAGAAAAATCAGAGGTACCATGGACTCAAACAAGGCACTGCGGAAGATCAGTCAAGTGGAATTAAGAAATAAATGGAAGAACTGTGAGGTGTCAATTCTATTAGCTACAGTTTAGACATGAAAACTGCGCTTCTCTAAAAAGTGCCTAAAACAGAAGTTTGTTGACAGTGTTAAATTACTGGGTGGACTCTAAACCATAACTTATACTTTGCCAATTCACATTTACAGGACAATGAAGGGACTGAAGACATAACCATAAACAAAAGTTTTTATTCATAAAAATGTCCATATTTCTTGGAGTAAACTGCATATTATATTGTAAAGCAGTTCTGAACTTTCAAGTTTTCAACTCTGATGAACTACCATTAACAGTGACAAAAAAAACACTTGGTTTATTTTTACACAGTTTTAATAAAATCTTCACATTTTACATGCACTGCCTGGTTTGTGTTTGATGTAAGGAATGGTGATTTTGACTCATCGGAGAACCCCTGTGTTTCATCCTGCTGCATTAAGGTACAAGATGACTTTGGCTGTGTGGTGTTTATTTTGAACTTGGTCCTGCAGTCTGATATTATGACCCACAGCAGTGTTTCCAGAGGTTTGGTTCTCATTTCTTTACCTTTGCATACTGTACAGAACTGCATTTTAATCATGAGGTTGGGGGAGTCTTATCAATGACTGTTGTTTATGCTAGTGATATTAAAGTACTTTTTCTTGACTGTGTGTACTCAGGGTTTATATTGTAAATAAAGACTGGATATAAGCAATCTAATGTGTTCTTGTGCTCCTGGGGAAGCATTTAAAAATGCATTGATCATATTACATATGTATTAAAATATAATTGCTCCTGTTTTTACACAGGTGGAAGTACAGACTAATGTTCATAATGGTTTCTGATAGCAAATGCTTATTGTGTGATGACAAAGAGAGGGGCAACTGGGAAAATATTTTGGGAGTATAGCAATTTGGTAGACTTTAGAAATACCTAGAGTGTTATTGTCAGAAACACCAGAGGAGTAAATGGCTGTAGCTAAGGAAATTATTCCTTGATGTAGTACACAGGATCTGAAGAGCATATACATAGGAAGACCTCACTAAATACACTGCTATTGGCTGCCAGAAAAGCAATTACTAGAAAATGGAAATCAAAAACTAAACCTTCTGCAACAAAAATACTGAATATTGTAAAGGCCATCAAAGAAATGCAGGTGGAATCTTTAGAAAAGGGTAACAGCTGACAACACATAAATAAATGAAATATGTGGGAACGATATATGCATATCAATGTTCAAGATTAAGGTTTAAAGAAAGGCAGAGCAATTTATGTAATATTGGAGTGAAGAAGTCAAACAAACAGCAGAGAACCAAACCAGGAAGTAAATTCACACACAGCCAGGAAATGGAACAGCTTGTTCCTCTGAGCGAAAGCGCTTGTGTGTTATTATTCTGTGGTTCTGAATAAAGGAATTATTTGAATTCGTTTGGTGCCTACCTGGATTTACTGAATCTGCCTTGGTGAACTTACAACAAGCTGTTCCATTTCCTGGCTGTGTGTGCATTTACTTCCTAATATTGGAGTGACTTAATTATCAACAAGAAAAGATATGTATACTTCCTGAAAATAATAGAAGTACCACTAAGTTTTGTTTCTTTTCTATTAATGTATATGCACTTATGTCATTGTGTAAATTGCTATTTAATACAGATGTTTAAAAAAAACTCAGCTGGAAAAGATCACTGTCCATGACTTTATTACAATAGTTTCCAATTACAAATCTTGATATACTAACTGCTATATCTTAGTATACTAAACCTTGCTACACTAACTAAAACTAACAAGCTCTGAGCCAATGTTCAGAGTGTATGAATAATCTCTCTATTCTACAGCTTCATCACTCAGATGTTTACAACTCCAAAAGCTTAGCTATTATACCAAAACCTATTGAATTACTTGCCCAGACGGATCACCACACTACACACACACACACACACACACACGCACACACACATGATTATGCATATAAACATGGGTACAGATATAAAGAAACATATGTATGCATCCTCTGCAAACTAAAATACTTCTGTATTATCCTTAACTCCCAATAACAATTGCAAGACCAAAGACTGAGAATCTAGAATATCTAACAAGCATGTCTTATTTGGCATAGTACTTGCCCAACCAAAGAAAGCTATCTGATCATTAGGCCCCACCACTATGGCAGAAACAAATCTGACCCTAGCTCTAGATGGAAACACTAGGTTGTACTGACTTGAGAAGTAATGTACAGAAGACTAGGTGTCTACTTCTAAAATTAAGTAGGCGATGACCCACACCACCACGAGGGGGGGAGACAAGAATGCAGTAGTGGTTGCGGTGGTTCTAGATGAACTGAGTTTGAAGTGTCCGGGAATTGGTTTGCCGTAAGTAGACTAGCAGTAACAAAGACATTTTGAGATAATTTGCTTATTAACTATTTTTTCGCTCCTTGTTTTTAGCCAAGGACACAAACACCTGGTCTGTCTTCCTAAAGTATTTTTCTGTGTGCGTAAAACAACCTGTCTGTGCACACTCAAGGAATACAGGGTTCCCTTCTCTAAGAGGTTTGGCAATAAAACAGGTAAATAAATTGACTGATTTAGTAATAACTACCTTTGACAATGAAGAGGGATTAGTACAAAGGATATCTTTCTCCTGGTGGAAAACTAAAAAGGCTTTCCTGCATATCAAGGCTTGCAGCTCTAAGATCCCTCCAGCATAGATGACAGAACAGTCTCTTTCAGGAGATGATGCAGAGTGGGGGGTGGCAGAAGCAGCTGACTCAAAGTTAGGTAGGATTAGCATTTCTAGGATAAATCTGAGAAACTTCTTTTCTTGGAGTACCCTTTTAGAAACACTTTTACAGAAGGGTTACAGCACAAAGAGGGAGTCTATGGGCAGACAAGCTGAAGCAGCAGTAGCATGGACTTTAACCAATGCCATATGTACGGAGTATTTGGGTCTAGGGACAGGCAAAGAAATAAACTTTTCCACTTTGCTAAATATGATTTTCTAGTGTTTGGATTCCTATCTTCCCTCATATTTAGCATGTCCACAGAATACATGTGCCTAGCTAGCAACTGCGGTGGTGGTGCTGTGGTAGCATTGCCGCCTCACAGTAAGACGTCGTCCTGTTAGATTCTCAGCTAGAGCGTTTTCTGTGTGGAGACATACGTGAATGGGCATACCTTCGTTGAATGTTGTGCGTCAGGGCCAGCGACTGAGCACGTAAAAATCTACTGCCAATCATTAGCAGACCGGAGTTCTGTTGTGGTGACCCCTAACCGGGAAAAAGCCTAAAGACACAACAACAACATTCAAGCTGCAAGCCTTGAGGTAACCCAGTTTGGAGTGAAAAAGGGACCCCTTGTTGTGACAAAGTCAAAACAGTGAGGCAACACCTTCCACTTATTCCCTGCAAGACAGTGCAGGCTGGAGAGCCAGTGTTGCATGGGGCAAAATGGGGTTATGGCAATACCTTTTGGCCTCTCCTCTTTGATATTCAATAATACCCTGGGTATAAGACGAAAATCACAGGAAAAACAGACCTGCCATTTGAGGGAAAATGAACCTCCCTTCCAGACTCCTGGAGTTGATGTTCTACAGCAGAACTCTCAGTTGCCTGTTCTGTGCTGATACAAACAAATATATTCCTGGCACACCTCAAAGTATAGTCAGATCAAGGAAGACATCTGTTTAACATCTATTCACTTGAGTCTGTGATCTGCTCAGCAACACCTTTTCCTGGGAAGGGAGGTAGGCTGACAAATCACACCTGCCTCTTGTATCATCTCAAAAGCATGCATTACTAGTCTGACCAATATTCATGAAAAAGTTCTTCCCAGCTTGTTGATGCACTAAATCGCCCTGGCATTGTCTAGGCATATTTGGAAGACTCCGTTTTCTCAACTTTGTTTGAAAGCATTTAGTACAGAATAGCGGCTCTCATTTCCTTAACATTTGTATGATTTTGTCCTCATATCCTGATCCCAAGTGCCTTCCACCTGAACAGTCCCCCATGTCAGACCCTAAGGCTAAATCAGAGAAGTCCATGATTAAGATTTCAGTAGGCTGAGCTGATATGAAATGCACTCCCAAGTTAAACAAACTACTCTGAACACCAAGAGCTTTCATTCCCTATATATGGGAAAAGCAATTTCTGATTCCAGGAATATGAACATTATCACCATCCATTTCATAGATAGCACTGTAATGTCAGTGGCTCAAGCACGCTCGCCTTTGGTGCTGGAAGACCAGAAGGCTGTCCGTTCCATTCCCACTCCAGGTCACTAGACTGTAGATACTGCAGTGCAACATTAAGGGTATGCTGCACTCCTGAGTGTGTTGTCCTTCGGATGAGATGTTAAACTGAGGTCCCATCTGCTTGAGTTGGTGGCAGCTCAGGTTAATGTAAAAGATCCCATGGCATCTAATGAAAAGAGTAGGGGTCATTTATTTTACACAACATAAAACACACAATTACAAATATACTTATGCACAGGCAAATAAATACGCATTTCTACTTTTTAACTACTTTCCATAATTTAGCTTTATTCCCTCTTTCACAACCATAATCTAATTTTTGGCAAAATATCTGTTAAAATCCATTTTCCATTAAACAAAACTTCATTAATCAGCCCCCTGCTATAAAACACGCTAAACGCGCGTTAGCGCAGAGTTGCCACTGTTGTACACAAGAGCAGCGGCGGTTAAACTATTCGGGACATCTAAATTCCACTCTTCAAATTTTCCCTTAGAACTACCTTCCTCAAGTTGTACTGCTGATCTAACCAGCATATCCTATAACTGAAAAGTTCATCTCTACTTGATTCCCAAGTAGACTATTCTCTATCTGTAAAGCCTAGCACTTACTCATACAGTACTTGCACCTTGATAAAGCACTCTTATTATGGATAGTACCCCACCAGCCTAAAACCCACTTCCCCCGGAGTCCTTTGAAAGTCTCTTTATCTACTACTTCTAGTATGTCGAGGGATCAGTTGCTAGTGTCCTCTCCAGCTCAACTGGTGAACCTGGGAATATTGAGGCAATGTTACAATTGCCTCATGTACACAGACAATCCTCTCCTTCTCCCACAAAACACAAATACATGCGAGAGATGCAACTATACGGCCAAACTGGAGGCTGAGCTCTCTCAACATAGGACTGGCAAGACCTGACAGGAGGAGAAGGTAACCACACACAATACATACCCAGTCACACATGGTACCATCACAACTTCAAATCATACACGTACTCACACAAAGACATACTCGGAGGCTCTGATCAAAAATTTACCAAAACAGCAGAGGCCACCAAAGCAGACACCCAAACAACTACCACCTCACGACCCAACACATGCAACACATAGACCACACAGTCAGAGTGTCAAACAGTCACAGCCCTTAAGGCCAAACAAAATGCCAGACACACTTGTCATTGGTGATTCCATAGTCAGACACACTGACGTCCCGCTCACCAGACTGAGTAAGGAGAAGGTCACAGTAAGCTGCCTGTCGGGTGCTAGAATCCGCCACATAACGCAAGCACTCAGGTCTCTCAACAGCAGGTACAAGTATGACTCAGTCATTGTCCACGCTGGTGTCAACGACCTGAGACGTACCTCCTTGGACTACATGAAAAGGGACATCGAGGAGCTCTCTGATTATGTAGCCCAGGCAGGTATGACCCTGACCTTGAGCAGTATCCTACCTTCACCTAGAATGATGCCACAATACAGTGATAAGATGATCAGCTTTAATAATTGGCTTAAATTCTGGTGTCATTCAAAGGGATCCAATGTCTGTCTGCCTGGGATGACATGCTGGACAAGCCACGCTGCTCGCAAGGGACGGCTTGCACCTGTCACCCTGGGCTTCGGATATTGGCAAAGGCTCTTGCCACCCCATAGTGCCTTTTTTAGGCAAGGCTCAAATTCTAAACCTACCACCCTAGAACACCAAAAAGGAAAAAATCTAAGGGTAATGCTGCTCAATGCCAGAAGTCTCAATCTCAAGATGCACGCACTCGAGGCCCTTCTCAATATGGAGAACATCGATGTCTGTGCTGTGACAGAAACCTGGTTCAAGGCTCCTGAGAGCACCCCAGCACTAACAGGTTTCACCTCATATCATGCGTTCCGGCCCCAAAATCCGGACAACACCAAGAAAGGAGGGGGGGGTGTCCATATTCATAAAGGACACCCACACCTCAAGGTTGGTGGCAACGCACGATGAATCGGAGACCATCCAGGTGCAATTAACCATAGGCAAGACTGCTCTGCAATTTGTAGCATGTTACAGGCCACCCTCTCAAACTCAGGAACCTCACATGGCCTTCCTGAAAACACTGGAGGGGATAAATGTATCTCCAAACACCATCATACTAGGTGACTTCAACTACCCTAATATAGACTGGGAACACTACTCAAGCCCGAACACTCTAACCCAAAGATTCCTGGAGTTAATAAACTCAAATGCCATGGAACAACTAGTCACCATCCCCACAAGAGGAGAAAACATACTTGATCTCATCATCACGAACATGGGATCAAAATGTTCAACACCGAAGTATACCCTCACTGGTGAGATCAGATCATAAACTAATCTCGCTGGAGGTCCTCATCCCGCCCCACCTGAAACAAAAAGACCACAGTGAAAAACTTCTCAAAAGCCGATTTCACACTTCTAAAAACTAGTGTGGTCTCCTTTAAGGCCCCTGAGCCAGTGGTAAACATTACTCAAACCGCTGAATCACTTACAAATGCCTTCTACCAGCACCTACAGGACTGCATGGATCAGGCAATCCCAAACAAAACTAAGACTCTCTGTACCAAAGGCAAGCATCCAGTCTGGTGGACCCCAGCCATAAACAAGCTCTACAACAAAAGGAGGAAGCTACTACAAGATAGAGCAAAATCCTTGAAAGGTAAGACACCTTTGATCATTATAAGTAAAAAACTAAGAGCTCTCATAAAATCATCCAAGGCAAATTTTGAGAGAAAAATCGCCAAGGAATCTAAAGACAATCATAAGGCCTTCTTTAGCTATGTTAGAAACCTAGGAGGAAACTCCCAGATATGCTCAGAATTAGTTCAAAATGATGTGAAAATTACTGAACCTGCACACATTGCTAACATACTGGCTGACAGGTTCAGTGCAAACTTCTCCCCCCCCTCCTCCCAAAAGGAGAGATATCTATTCCAGAGGATTGTAGCCCCCCAAACATCTCCAACGCCCAGGTGAGAACTGCCCTCACTAAGGCAAAAAACACAGCATCCATGGGACCCGATGGTGTCCCCGGCTGTGTGCTTCATGAACTCAATGAGGAATTAAACCCACAGTTAGGACAGCTGTTTAATCTTAGCCTCACCTCAGGATACGTACCCAAGGAGTGGTGCACGGCGACTGTGGTCCCACTTCATAAGGGCGGTGCCTCCACAGACCCTGGAAATTACCGCCCCATTAGCTTGACAAGCCTTATCTGCAAAGCCATGGAGAGGATCATAATGGAACTCATAAATAAAGACATAGGGAACTTGCAGACTTTGGATCCAACCCAGTTTGGCTTTGTCAAAGGCAGATCCTGCCTCTTAAACTTGGTTGACTTTTTCGAGACTGTCACCAAGGCCATTGATGAGGGAAAGGCAGTCCATACAGCCTACCTCGACCTGGCAAAGGCCTTCGACACAATACCCCACTCAGGTATCATCGAAAAACTCATCAGCTTGAATGTAAACCCATACATCACAAGATGGGTTGCAAACTGGCTAAGTGACAGAACCCACAGGGTCAGAGTTGCTGGAGCCATGTCAGACTCAAAGCCTGTCACAAGTGGTGTCCCACAGGGCTCAGTCCTGGGTCCACTCTTGTTCGGCATCTACTTTTCTGAAGTACAAGCAAACACAGGAGGGTTATGGCTGACAAAGTTTGCAGATGACTGCAAACTGGGCGATAGTCGAAAACACATCTGACACAGATATCCTCCAGAAGGGCCTCACAGAAATGGATAACTGGTGCCAGAGCCATGGCCTGAAGTTAAACGACAAAAATGCATAGTCATACCCTTTGGGAAAAACAAGGTTACCCCTAGCTACCATATAGGTGGCAATCCACTGAGCACAGAAAAAGTCATCAGGGATCTGGGGAGCCAAGTTGACACTAGCCTTCGCTTGACACTCATGTTGCTAAAGTAGTTAGGAAAACCTTCTATATCGCCCACCTGATCATGAAGGGATTCACATCTAGATCAAGGGAGGTCATCGTCCCCTGTACTCATCACTCATTAGACCTATGATTGAGTACAATGCCCGTTCGAATGTATCTGACCAGACACCTGCTGCAGCTTGAAAGGCCCCAAAAGTTCCTCACCAAAAGGATAAAGGGTCTCAAAAATATGTCTTATGCTGCCCGACTGAAAGAACTCCAGCTCTATTCAGTCTCATACCGCTTGCTCAGAGGTTACCTGTGCCTGACATATAAGGCCATGTCAAACCCAGATTTGATGAATATGCTTCACCTCAAAAAATCTAGATCCCTCAGAACCACAAGGGCGGGAGACTTAAACCTTGACACGGTTATAAATAGAACGTGCTGGAGGGACAGATTCATCACCCAGAGACTCCCTATGCTGTGGAACAAAATCCCGGTACATGTGAGGCAGAGCACCTCGCTGGCCTTGTTCAAGAGGAATCTTGACCAATGGATGGGAGATCGCAGATATACCCCAGGGATTACTTCAGTGTCACTGCTTGACAGAGGCACAGAAAAATGATAGGCATAGTTTTTATTCAAACTAAAGGGGTGGCGAAAGCCACATAACTATGGGCTAGGCTTATAAATGCCCTTGGGCAGATAGCCTAGTATGAACCTATGAACCTAAAACTTTCATTCCAAATAACCCATATTACATTTTATCTACCCTTCCCACATACTAATAATTGCCGGTTTTTATAATATCCATACATAATCATAGGTTGTACTGTCTTGAGAAGTAATGTACAGAAATTTATATTAATATTTTTATAATTTCATATATTCATAATATTCTCAAAAAAAATTTCGTCACACAACTTTTTCCACAGTTTCACCAGTCTTTTACATAAAAA
The DNA here is from genome assembly GCF_019279795.1 of Protopterus annectens. Taxonomy (NCBI): domain Eukaryota; kingdom Metazoa; phylum Chordata; order Ceratodontiformes; family Protopteridae; genus Protopterus; species Protopterus annectens. The sequence goes on along the minus strand of NC_056736.1, from coordinate 62,363,567 downwards.
AAACATGCTCTGTTATCTGTACCTTTCCAAAAAATAAGCACACTCCACTTTTTTTTTTCTACGGCATATTCAACTTTACTTGTAACTTATTAACAGTCTCCATAGGAAATCCTGATACCCTATCTTGGGGCACCACTTTTTCCTGACTTGAATAGCTTTAATCACTTCTGGTAAATTTCCCTATGGATATAAATAATATTGTTACATCACACTATTATACCACATCCTTCTATCTTTTTCTATATCTGTTATTAATTTTCCATGTTGGCATTTTGTCTTGATAATTTTTAATTTCTTCATTTACATATGTTGCCCTTTCTTATTCTCATCTCTAAGAACTTTTACATTCTCACTATTTCTCATTCTCTTTCGTTGCCCACTTTAATACTCTATACAAGTTTAAAGAAGCAAATAAAACAATGGATGTAGTAACTCCAATCCCCCCTCATCTTCACTCATATACAAACGCACCTCTTTTCAATGGGTTTTACCTTGAACTCCATATGAAAAACACTAACTGCACAATTTCCTTTTTATATTGTTGTGGGATCACAAACATTTGACATGTATGTTATTTTAATCGATAATACAGAATTCACCAGATAAACCTGAATGTTACTCAATATGCCTCCACAGAAGACATATTTCTTTTATTTCTTTTACTAAAACCTCCCATTGCATCATAACTACATAACTTTCCCAAATGTTATCCCTAGAAAAGACACCTCATTCACTGAACAGGAAAAAATAATCCCTAATTTTCGGGTTCCTATCACATAGTCGAACTTTTACAAGTTCGAACCTCATATGGTCGAGACCATAAGTTCAAATTTGTAAAAGTTTGAGCATTTGAATGGAAATCTCCATAAGTGGAGGTTTCCATTTTGTTCAATGGGGTGCGATCTTGGAGTTGGTATATTTAAGTAGCTGGGGGTATGGGGGATGAAGGGGGGTTTGCCCCCCTTTTTAAAACAGTTTATTTTGTTTTCCGTTTTTTTTTTTTATCCATAGTCGAAGTTTTGTAACTTCGAACATTACGTGTTCAAAGTTATAAGACTTCAACTATGTGATATAGACCCCTAATTTTCACTGTATCACCCAAATCGTTACTTTTCTCTTTATTCAGGGTCATTCCCATTTAATTTCAACAACCATTCAGACAAGCCAACACTTCCCTCATCCATATTTTGTTCATATCAATTGCAACTATATTGTATGCATATGTCAAAACCACTGAAATCACCATCTCCTTTTGCATCACATCTAGCACCTTTCATTTCATAAGCTATTTCACTCACTGTCACATTACTAGTGCAAACAATATTTTACTTGTGAGATATCAGTCTTATGCCACACTGAGTGCATATTTCTTAACTCAGTCACCCATTCACTATCACACTATTACTTTGACATGCTGACATACACACACTCAATTATATTAGCTAATCCACACTTTTCCAAAACATTATGTCCTACTGTATCAAATGCCTTGCTAATATCACCTACCATAAGTTTCACATCCTCCCTTTTTACTGACATCTTCCACAATTTCTCTCAGAACCAGTTACAGTTCTAGATATCCCTTCCCTTTTATATTGTAGATATTCTTCCATAACATTGCTCATCCTTCCTTCCATTCTCTTCTGTATTATTCCCACAAAAATGGTATAATCTGTGTTAGTGTGACATGGCTGCAGTTTTTACTGCACTATTCTCATCTTTCTTCCACATAATTTTAATATCCCACTACATAAACAAATCCTTCAACCACTCATTCTGCACATTTACAAAATACTTTACCAATCTACTAATTCTTGTACATTCCATACCCTATACCATCGGGGCGAGATACTGAATCAACATTTCCTTTCCCAAGTACTTCATCCAATTCACTAATTGTGATTTCTTTTTCAAATTATTCCTTAACTCATTACAGACATTTTTTTTTTACTTTCCATTGTCTTATTTTCCTTCTGTTTACTCTCTTACAAATTTTGTACATGCTGTGATTTGTGTTTTTACCTCTCCTTTTATATTTTTTATTTCCCTCATTATACTAATATCCTACTTTACTGTTTTACCCAACTATGCATATAACGCCACCCCTTCTGCCGTGTAAATACTATTTTACTCTAAAGAGTAGGGGCTTATTTTTTTCTTGATTTTTTATTTCTGTACTCTCTTGTATTACTGTCTAAATTCTCTGATACATTCTAAACATTTTCTTATACTTTATTTTCTCTTCTTTCTTGTATCATACTGCCAATGGAAAAAAAAAAACAAAACATTTGTATACTTCTTAAAATTCAATCCACCATTCAGAGCAGTGTTTATAATAGTCCTTCACAGTTTTATGATCTTTCCATAAATGCAATGTTTCCCATCCTCCAAGTCCATCTCTGATGTATTCTTTTTATTCCATTTACTATTCTAATATACTCCATTTGTTCCATCACCTCCATCCATATTGCTAAATGGTCTGAAAAAACTGTCACAACTACATCACCATCTGCTACCTCTAAACCTTCTAATACAAATTATACCATGACTGCCCATTAATATTCCAAAACGAGCACACTGAATCGTCAGCCCAATCAGTGGGCCCATTGTAAACCCTAGCATGTACCAATGGAAAAAGGTCCAGCACCCAGATATTTGGTTTTCAACAAAAATAAAAAAAAAATCTGAACTCTGGACATGCCAGAGAGGCAGGACAGAGAAAATACTAGAAAAATCAGGTATGTTATTCAAAACTAAAGACACATACCTAATTTTCCCTGTGTTTCCTCCATGCTCTCTCTCCTGCCCGTAAACTGTCCAAAAGAGTTTTTTTTTTTTTTTTAAATAAAAGGAAAAAATTACCAAAGGAGACCTTTTCTCCATTGTTTCCTTCGCACAGCACTAATGTACTGCGTCAGCATGGGAACACAAGTCCCATACGCATGCGCAGTACATCAGACAAAGCCCCAGGATGGTGGAAGGGCACCATGGAAGCATTATACAAAGGCATTATTTAAGAAAAGCAAGCATTTTTTTTTCTTAAATAATGTCATTCTATAACAATAACCAACTCCATGGTGTGGTATATTGATCTTTAATTACTCAGGCTTCACCCTCGTGATTAAACCACACCGACAGTGGGTAAATCTTCAATATATCACACCAACGTCATTGGTTATTGTTTAACTAATTAGTTTCATATCTGAGTGCCCACCTTCTACAAGTCAACTGATATTTGTTCCACACAGTCGACTTTCTATATTTTATGACTTCCTGCCTTTTTTTAACATCTTTTCCCTTAAATTTTAAAGTCCCTTACAATTATAATTTTCTTGTTAACCACCAGTCTTAATATCTGTTGAAACATTCTTTCCTTGCCAGTTAAATATGCAAATGCTGCTGTAATTCTACATTCTCTCCACCTCACATCCACAAGTTTACCTTCCCCATCCTTACTAACATTGCATCTATTTTCACTTGTTTTTTTATACATCGCAGCCATTCCAGAACAACATTCACTTCCTAAGTTCCAAATTATATATGCATTCCATATTTTTTTTGTTTGCAATCTTTATTCACTTGTCAGCAATTTTACATCCTCTACAAATTAACATCCACATCACATTTAGCACATCATTCCATCATTCCAGTATCCCTATCCTTCTTACAGTATTAATACTGTTCACATTTACTGAAGGTACATTTTTACATTTTCATTTCATATTTTTACTCTTTCCACAACTGAATATTTTTTCTTTTGGTTTATGTACAAACCTTTGATCCTAAGATTACTTTCCACTGGCTAGATCTTCATTTATTACTGTCAATCCCCCCTCCCTCCTGACCTCTGTTCCTGCAAGCACCATCCTTCCTGTTTTTCTTTTATAGTTTCTTCTTCACATATTTCACCTTCTCCTCCAGAATCTTGTTGTCCTTCCTTGTGTATTCTTTCTTCCTTTTGTCCTTCTTTTTCATTACTGTTTGCTTTTGACAATGCAAAGTTGTCTTTTTTTTTTTTTTTTTTTTTTTTTAAACAACCTGCATTCAAGCACACACCTTCTTGCTTTATGTCCTTTCTCCCCACATTGATTACATTGTACTTGTCACACGCATTGGTCCTGTGCTATGCTTCTCCATTCTTTCTTACAAAGCAAGTCAGATGGCCTCCTATCTACTCTGAGAAGGCAAAGAGAGAAGGATGGGGTAGATTTTCTAGGATTAGGGAAGGAGGCAGTAAGGCTGAGAAATGGCCCTGGTGACACCCAGAATCTCTTTTGGCTTTGCTTATTTGCCATTCTATTCTTTAATTGCCATTTTCCCTTTACTATCTTTATTCTCATCTGTATGGGGTATTAGGGTTAAATTTAGATGGGTAATTCTTGTTGTACTTGGGTACCTAGGAGTGAGAGTTGCTTGACCAACTGCACAGTTCTGCCCTTCTCTTCCTCCAGTCTTTTGAAGGCACTTTCAGCAAGGTATCCAAATAGGAGGTGTTGACCTAAACAGGCATCAAGCAATGTTTTATTTATATGGTCAGGTAAAAGCTATGTTCTCAGCAAGGCATATCTCAATCACTGGTACAATAGTTGTTGTCCTGTATCTTGCATCAATAGCACTATCAACCGCATCAGATCCCCATTTTTGGAGTGTTTGACACAGGGGTCATAGCACTCAGTCATCAAAAATCCTTTCTAGCCAAGTCCTCATCTTTTCCAGCATGGTTTGCTGTTAAGTAAACATGTGGGTTATGGCAGTTCAAGGCTCTTAAGGAAAGGGTAGCAGAAAAATACATTACCCCCAAAAGAAATACATTGAGTATTGTACTCTCCCTATTATTTGGAACTGGGTTTTGGGGTGCAGCTGAAGAGGATACCTGCTGGAATTCACTAACACAACCAGACAAATGAGAGAATTAATGCCTGGCACTGTAAAAGCAGTCAGGTTTCCTAGCAGTAAAGAGGAAAAAAAGATGCATTAATTATAGCATCCTCTAGGACAGCCATGACAAAGAACAAGTATCCTGGGCTCACCCAAGCCCACTAAGATTGTGTATGTAAGCTAGACCTTTGAGAACCTCTTAAATTCTCACTGGAACTCCACCAGCTTACGATTATGTCCCTAAAGAAAAAAATAGTCTTGGGGAGAGACAGAGTATAAAGTAATCTTGGCAGCTGATTCATACACAGCAACAAAAAGAATATGACAGACATATTCCAATTTATCAACCTTAGAATCTGTGGTGTCTGAATCCTTAAAATAAGTCTAACTCTTCTCTTTAAGAAGACTGCCCGAACACCTCAGGTATTTCAAGAGCCAGCTGCTCGGACTTCAAAAAGGTCAAAAAGTCCTGCATCAGTTGGAAATGTTAAGAAGCCATCTAGGAAACTGATGGGACAAACACCACTTGACCTACACTGAGGCAAGCTGGCAGGCATTAGTTTGATCTGTAGTGCTTTAGGTCCCATTATATTCAGAACACACTTTCTAAGGATTAGATCATGGATGGATGGCACAGACTGCCAATTTGGACCATTGAAACTTCAACAACCAAGACTAAGAGGACGCCGCCCTCACCCATAGTAACAAGGCTGCAAGCTTCCAATGCAGATACTCCTATCCATAAGCAAGCATGGCGGTGTCTGATTCAGGAGGAAGTGGGCAGAGTGGTCACAGCAAAGGTCTTAGCAAACACAGACTCCACAGGCAGGGGTTGCAAAAGAGTCTCATGTCTGCTGCCACCCTATATCATACATAAACACCATATCTAGTTAGTCAGGCAACTTGTGAAACCATAGTTGCTCAACAGACTGCCCTTGGTCTCCTGATGTTTCTAACCTTAAAACTTACATCTGAAATGAAACATGCGGGTAAGTTCCTGGAGGTCTTAGCCAAGAGCCAGACAAGCACCTCCTTATGAGATGCAAACTTTTAAAGAGATCTCACTCTTTGTCCTTGGGGTGAAACTGACACAATGCAGACAAGCCCCCCCCCCCCCCCGTTCTCTGGGCCAAGGCAAAAAGAAAAAAAATAGGAGTAAAAAATCGCTATGGGGAACTGCATACCATAATCAACACATACTCACTTTTACAACAGTATTCAAATCAAAATCACAATGAGACATCACACTAACACTCAACAAGACAAAAAATCTTCCTTTGGAGTACGCAAGTCTCCTGTGGTAAGAGGTGAACCAACAAACTGATGATGATGTACTCGTTCACTGGTAGCAAACTGCAAGGCAGGAAAGATGTAAAAAAATTATATCAGCTGACACCCCTCTTATACCACTAAAATCATTAGATGGTAATTGGAGGAAGTAGGACAAAGCCTTGGAGAGGGTACCATACTGGAAGTTGGGTCAGCCAGCAAGACAACCTTTGGGCAGGATATGTCACAGAGGAATATTGCACAACAGCGAATATTATGATGAACCTTTTCTCCTCACACCCCTGCTACATAATGCGCACGCGCGCACACAATTACATTACAAACTCACTGTGCCTTGGAGAAGGGGCAAAATACTTGAGGTATCTCAGTCCTGGACTTTGTACATATTTGTCCCACATTCACACTTGCAAGTCTGCTATTCCAAACATCGTATTTATGGTCAAAACTTTAAAAGGCATACTAGCTTATTCAGTATATCAAGGACAAGTAATAGTACAGATATACAAATGACATTATCTGAATATTCTGATTTTTATTTTTCAGTCTGATTTATATTCCATACAGCTTTCAACCCCCCCCCCCAGTCAAGAATGGAAACTGAATTTTTTTATATCAGCTCACTTTGCTGGCTACCAAATATAAGAAATAAAACCTCGGATAGTAGATTAATGCTTCAAGAAGCAATTTGTCAAAAGAAAATCTTTGGGTTAATGGACAGGTCCAAGCAATTCATTGTAAAATGTGCATTCCAATGCTTGTGGTATTGTAGCAAGTTTTGTTAGTGTGTGGCATTTCTCCCTGTGGCTCCATGATACAACAATCTCCAATTTAATTTTAAGTGCAGAGGTGTAGCCTCACCCTCTGTATAGGGGTGTTGAATATGTTGCCCCAAAAGCAACTTAGAATAAAAAAAAGACAGCTACAAAGATGGACAGGCTCCCCAGAACGTCCTTAGGATCCATGACTGGCTCCAAAATACTGGAAGTAAGTTTGGGGGTGGAAAAGATAAGCCAGTAAACCCAGTGTGGATATAAGGCATTGAGGATCCAGGCTGGTAAATACCCCAAGGGGAACTAAAAAAATCGAAGGAAAGACCATCAGGGACAAGGAGATGTGGCAGAAAGTAAAACACATACTGCTTTATATGGTGTGTATGCAGGTATAACTGCATGCTGCAAACTCCTGGGGATCAAAAAAATTCAAAGAAATGTATTAAAAAAAAAATCAAGGAAATGTGCATTCAGCAACTGATAAAGTTGACCACCTCTGGAGACGCAGAAATGGATAAAAATCATCCAACAGTTAAAATATCAATGCAGCATGATTTATTTTAGATTATTCAGTTTAAATACTCAAAAAGGCATGTCAGCGTACAAAACAAAAACTGCCCACATTATTTCCATCCATTTGCTTTTTTTCAGTCTGGGAAAACAAATATAATGACAAACTAATCTGTTATGTGAACGCTACAGGGTGAACCAGTTCTGAATTTTAAGGCTTTTGTAAAGATACATTTATCAGATTAGCACATCAATTAGCGAGAAATCTGGTCAGTAGTTAAATGATGGCCATCAACAAGTCATTTATCACTTGGTACAAACAAGGCAGTGCATCTCTGCAGTGCTAATAAGGTCTCTATAAATATGACCTTGAACTTGGATGATGTGACAGAAACTTGCTAATACGGTTCCTTAGGGGAAATAAAGTTGCGTTGTGGAATGAAGTTAACTATACGTATATCAGGATAATTTCTTATCTCAGACAAGAATGGGTTACCTTCTGCATATGACTTGCTTTAAACATCATTTACTTGACAAGTACAACATATTTAAGTACAAAGACACAATCTGGGATTTATAAAATCTGCATTCTGGGCAAGAGAACACAGAAAATGAAGAGGTGAATGCCCCTTGCTTTAACCTCCCCTCTTCATACTGAAGATCTTGGTTTTCCTAAGGCTCTTTATAGCTACAGGTAAGCACAAAAACAAACACAACCATATTCAGTTTATATGACTGAAATTATCACATAAAAAACACAAAGCAGAAGACATGACAGTTTAAGCACATACAATGAAATTAAAGAAATTAAAAGCAGCCCCTAGACAAGTTAAAAATCTTACATGCAACAGCCATGCTCTCTTTTCTTGTCATTTAAAGGTTACCTGAATAACCACTATGTTTTTTTTTCACTCAGCCACCCTCACCCCCTACATAATAAAAAATCACCAAGGACAATTTTACAAGTGAATACTATGCCAGAATTCTTAAGTTAATCTTTAAGCTGTAACTGTGGAAACCATATGGTATCTACCCTTACAAAGTTTCCCCAATATTTTGTTCTGATAAATGTCAAGTGAAACCAAAGTCTCTGCTGGAGTTGGAGTGGACATACTACTCCATCTCTTAGTGATCATTTACTTGTCTCCAAGGGCAGTGATAGCTAGGCTCACTTCCCCAGCTCCTGGGACATGCAACAAAAAACTGTAGTCAATGTCAAGGTAAATGTCATTGTGACTTAACATAAATATTTGCTCTAGTTTGTCCTTAAGCAGGTTCAGGCCCAGAAATACCCCAAAAATATGCGTCAAATTTCCACCTCCCCTTCCCCATTATTGTTACCAATGCAGAGGGCACAAAGCAAATTCCGTTAACTGGGGAAACATGTAAAACTATGTGTGGAGACAATTCCACTTAAAATACTGAACCACCTAGGCACAGAAGCTTACTGCAGGATCAAGTACAAAGATCTCCTTTTTGACTTCAATGATTAAATACCTCCTTTGAGTAGTTTTTCAACTCGTCTCCAAATCGCTATATTGAACAGACCATCAGAATCTGGATGATCCTCCGTCAATACTCCTTGTGATCAACTTTACAATCCTTTCCATAGGATAAGGGGGAATCATTCAGGAATCCAAGAAGAAAAAAACAAAGGTGCCAACAAATAAAAACATCACAATGGTGAGACTTTGTTCTAAACAGCAGATAAGAATATCCCAGTGAAAGTTTTCTGGTATTGAAAAGCACAAGTCAGTTTAATGTTCCAATAAACGATTTATTCCAAAACACAATGCTAATACATAAAAACATACGAACTTAGCGCTTTCGTCTCTTGAAATTATGGGACTTCTTCAGAGTTCTAACATGCACTATTGTTAACAGCTTTTATATATTCTATCCGACACCCCAGTCTTATTAATTAGGTAATATATGTGAAAAAAAAATTTAAAAACTACAAGTTGATATATCCATCAACACATAGTAGGCTTACACCAATAAAACTGTAATCAAAAGGCAATAATAAACATATATATATATATATATATATATATATATATATATATATATATAAATATATATGTATAAATAAAGAGAAATAATAATTCAAAGGTAAGCCATCATCATATTCTTTGAATAAGACATCTCAAAAGGAGAAAATATAGGGAATTGTAAACACAAACACATTTAAAATTGAAGTGCTTTCATTCTTAAAATGGTAGTCGGAGAAATATGGTTATTTAAACCTCCTGGCCCAGTTGCATTTGTTTCAACTGCCATTTGGCTTCTTTACACTCTAACCTAATTTTTGCTGGTCCTCCCCTTTGACATTGTTGTACCACTACTACAGTGTAAAACCCAAAAGTATGTTCCTCATTATTCTCAATATGCCTCCAAAGTGCATTTGTCAGATGTTAACTTTTTCTCTCTCTAATGTGCTCATAAATTCGCTCTTTCAAACGAGCCTCTGTTTTTCCTATGTAGAAAGAGGGGCAAACGCTACACAGAGCAATATAAACAACCATTTTACACTCACAATTACATCTTTTGGGGCAAACAATCTTCCAAAACCTGTGGATATATATACAAATGTCCCTTCTATTATGTATGAGCAGAGTGTATCGCGCACATTTTGTCATCTCTCTAGTATCAGATGTTATTGCTGAGGGGGCTCCACTTGCTTCAAGGATTTTTTTAATGTACCAATCTCTCCTATATCTACCTCCTACGGCTGGACCAACCTTGTTCTTTCCAATTTCAAAAATTTCCTAGTTGTTTATCACTACTTCCCTAACAGCTTCAGCATCCCTGTTGTATTAAGTGATAAATCCTTTTAAAAACTTACTCACAGTACTACCCAAACTAGTAACCAAGGGACCTCCTGAACCTAACAGAGCCGAACTGTAGCCCTTTTATAATATACTTCATTAAAAGTTCTCTCCAAAAAAAATTTTAGGTATGAGCTTTAGTCCAGGGCAGCAAACTGTATCCCTAGGATCAGGATGTCTTGCTGACGCTTCCTTCTTCAAATGAACCTCAAAGAGGCAAAATCCAATTTTAAAATACTCTTAAATTAGTTCTTCTAGAGTGTATCTGACAATGGAAGACAAGACAGCCCCCTCCTCAATCACTGTGCAATATTTGATTTCCTACCACCTCCGTAGAAAAAGTTTTATTCCTCAGTATTAACATAATGTGTGTGTATGTATGGGAAGAGGTATTGCCTTACACCATACATGCCTGCCGTGAAAAAAAAACACTTCAATCTTCCTCAAAGGCTTGGGCATTAACAAAAGTAAAAATGTAAACCCATGATAATAGTTAAAGGCAAACTGTGCTCCAAAAGACTTGATAAACTCATATTGCCATATGCCAAGATAAAACTCTAAGATGGGGCCCAATACAGCTTCAGTAACACAGTTTTTAATTAATAGCCCAAATATTCCTCTAATTCCAGCATCCAAAAGTAGTCACAAATTATCCAGAACTTCCACAAAATCAACAAGACAAAAGTTACAGCATATCTACAATCAAGGAGAGCTTCTAACCAAACATTTTCTACCTAACAGAAAAGCCTACCTCAGCTGGGAATGCCTAAAACTGAAGACAAACAGTTTTATGCAAAGGGTAAAAGAGGAAAGAAAAAGAATTTATGTCAGCATTCTTTTTAGGGTGAAACAGGGAGAAATGACTGAAGTAACCTTGAATTTCAACTGAGGTGCAAGCAAACTTCCTTGAGGAAGTCCACAAAGTAAAAGGGAACCCAAAACAAACTCTATAGAGTGTAAGACAAAAAAAAAATCCAACATAAGAAAAGCATTACCAATATAAAGGATAAATATCAATAAAGGTATACCACGAAAGTGGAAGACCCAGATGCAGAACAGTCTTTATTTTCTTGTTATGCAACTGAGGACCTTGGAACTTATCCAGTGTGGCTTTATCCATCAAAAATGACAGTGGGTAAATGGGAACGTGTCTTAGTAAAAATTGCCATAAACAGTATAGTTATTATTCAAAACAGGCACTTATCTAAACAAGGCTGGTACGTCATTGTCCTTACCTAGCTTAGGAATGGCTACAAATACAAATTCATACAAGTCTGTTCATGTGGCTTGACAAAAGCACCTTTCATGACTTGCGGCAATGACTTCACATTAAGACTGGAGACCTCAAGAAAACCCATTCAAATCAGGAACCATAGCCACCCTGAACACACACCAGACTACAACCAAACATGTTGCAAGATGAGCCTTGGTCAGCATATATAGCAGTAATGACCTTAAGAACTGTGACCCTGCTCTGACCTCCATATTCCACATATGCACATCAAATTCTGTCAAAAGTTGGGAAAATCTGTCAGAAATCAATCCATTTTAACAAGGTGCCAATCTTTTACTATATCAAGATACTTTTGTAGCATTCATAGCCCTTGTGACAAACCAAAATGCTGCCAGCCCAGCTAGCTGGAATTTTGTAAATAATTATATGTCATTTGTGAATATTAATATGATCCACAGGCATGTCTTACAAATGTAAGAGAACTACATGTTATGTGTATATTAAACTATTGGTGCAGAAGTGTGTTGAACTGCATGTTATGTACTGAGCTTCAAGAATGTAACCAGTATACCCTACTGGAAAGGAACTGAGTTAACTTGCAAACTCTAAGAAAATAAATTAATTATTGTGCAATTGTGTTTATCTCTCAGCTTCACCTAAGCAGACAGGATGTCTACAGCTAGAGGTTTCTTTCTATTGTCTTGAAACAGAAATAATTACTAGGTTTGAAATGTAAGGTTCCTAGTAGCTGCACATCTGAGATTTAAGTATTTTTCACAGAGAAATGTTAAATTCTGTTGGTATCTGTTAGCCTGGGAACTGAAGGCAGGTGACAAAGAGTGATGTCATCCTGGCTAACCCAGCAGTAATGTGTATTATTAATTTAAAAACTATCTCAGAGAGCGAGTCTGTGCATTTTGTATCTTGTCCTGGAACTAGAAACATCCCACTCCTGCCTGCATCTTGCTAATAGTAAGTAACTAGAGAAAGGCGATTCTCTTAGATATAGATAGGAATATAGTAAAGATTAGTTTAGATGTTTTCTGTACTTAAGACTGTCCTGCAATGTTGTTTTAAAATATTCCCGTGATTCTGAACTCTGTAATCACTGTGTTGAGTTACTGAGTATTGTCTTGTCATTTTATTATATATATTTAAACCTTTTAATAGTGGCTGGTTTGTTTAGAGATATTTAAGCTCTTAAAGTACTTGCGTATGTACTTGGTGACACTGTATAGGCCACTCCTAAATAGCCTTGAAAGTTTTGGTCAAATTTATCATTTGGATAAGCGTAACATTACACAGTAAGATTAGTCACCCTTTGGGAAGGACCTTAAAGTAGCTGATAAGGGGTTCTGGTGGCAGTGCTAACTACCTTATGTTCTGGGCAGAAGGGGGCAAAGCTAGTAAACCTGTGCCAGCCTTGCCCAGGTGTGTGTTTGTGTATAAATCAAGTGTGTGTGTGTGTGTGTGTGTGTGTGTGTGTGTGTGTGTGTGTGTGTCAGCTACCTGGGCAGGGACAAGTAGCACAGGTTGGACAGAGAGAGCGCTCGGAGGACTTGGTATGGGACCCTGGCTAAGGACTCAACTCCACATCTGTGCCAATGGGGAGTCTTACTGGGGATCTGGAGAAAAAGGGAGAAACCAGCCACAGACTGACTGTGATCTCTGTGTGCTCTTAAGGGAAACTGTACTTTACTGTGTGTGTATTTGTCATCCTCTCAATGTGCACGTCCCTCACTGGTACTAGTGGTAAGGACCAACGCTCTTTGATTACTGGGCTAGTGCAGGGGCATCACAGCCCTATGTCTCAGACACAAGCTAGAGGAGGAAAGGGAAGTAAAACATCACAAAATACCTGGTTTTCACTAGGCAAAGTGCAAAAATTATTCTTTAAATTATTTCTTGGACAGCCATTCCCCAGTGTGTGCTCTCAGACCAATGATATTTTCCAACAGCAAAAACATACAAAACCAAATAAATCTGTCCAACAACACACCAACAGTCAAATTCCACCAACGTTCTTTATTCAACGATCTGGTACCTCGGCCATTCGCCTTCAAAGGATCACATTACAACTTTCAATATGAACTCTATTTATATTCTAACTAATTGGTTAATTAGCAATTAGTATAATTGAGTTCCAAAATTTAAAGTGATCTTTGTATCAAAAATAAATGAACCATGAACATATACTTATAATAGTTTATACACATTGTTAATAACCACCTTTTATATTTTTTTCCCAAATTTTATATTTTTTCTACATTTAACCTTCAAATACAAATAAATAAATGAAAAATAAGTTAATAATAACATATACTTATTTTCATTAATATAAATGATATTTTCCACACCATTATAATCAGCAAGACTAAATCTCAATGCCATGCCTGAAGAACCGTCAGATACTCAGCCTATAAGTCATTTCTATAGTATTTACTCTTCCTCCTATAATACATTATAATGTCCTGTTCCTTCCCTCATGCCAAAAAAACATAAAGTCCTTGGGCTGATAAAGCTATCACAAGCTACCTCGGTCATTCCTCTGACAAGTCCAAATACCAAATGCTAAATGAAACCCCTTTAAAAGGCATACACTCATTACCTATGGTAACCATTAGTGAAGGGTCAACCGATGAGATAAAGCAAAAATTTTTTTTAAACTTTTATTTTTTTTTTAATTACTTTTTATATGGGACTGGTAAGTTTAACATTTAGGTTGTATGGGGGGTCCTTTTGGGTTTGAACAGCAGTAACATGGTTGATGGTGTGACACAAGCTTTATGGCCAGATCAGGAGGTCCCCTCTGTATCTTAGATTCATAAGAGCTGGCACATGAAGTCATTTTTATTTTTTTTCTTCAGTTACTGGATTTTGTTTTAGGAATCTTTTACATTGCTTTGTTGCTGTTAACTTTTTATTTACCATAATGACACTCTCATTAATTTCCTCAACAGTAGTGTGAATGCAGATTTGAACTGCAGATATCTTTGTTAATATTTGGGGAATTAAGGTTCTTTCAAGTTTGCAATGATAACAGACGGCACTTTGGCACAGTGGATAGTTTTGTCGCTTCACATCATGAGGTTCACTGCAACAATTCTCGACTGGGGTGCCTTCTGTGTGAAGTCTGCATATCCTCCCTGTATTCATGTAGGTTTTCTCCCACATTCCTAAGACATGGTGGACTGGATACTCTAAATTGTCCATAGGTGTGACTGTACGTACGAGTGTGTGGTGTGGAAGAAATAAAGAAGCATGGCTAGCCATTCAGCAGTGTAAACCCTGGCTCTAGACTATTCTCACTGTAGAAGCGCCACCCCGACACCATGTGCAAAAATAGGAAAAAGGGGCTGTTAATGGATTTGCATTAGTTTACCATATTGAGTGCATGCATCCTGCAGCCAAGTAGGTACAACTACATGTTAATCTAAATAGCACTTTAAAATACATGTTTAGAGGGAGGTTTTATGCATGCATGTGTTTTTTTACTGTTGTGGAATGTATGCTTATTTCCGATGTACTTCAATGGATCA
>NC_056736.1:62216596-62348018 GCF_019279795.1 Protopterus annectens | reverse complement strand
TTTCTCTCAGTAGAACAACCCCATTCACTTTAATGTGAGGAATTCCTCTAATGTATGCAACTATATGCATACTTCAATATTTATCTTTCTCTTCCATTCTTAAGAGTTGATACTCCATTAGGACAGCCAACTGCTATATACCCTTATTTCATCTTTCTATTTATTGCATCTATTTTGTTTTCGTTGACTAGTGAAGTTCACCTTCCATGCTTCTAATATGCTCATTCTTTGTCATTTTAATTGTTTTATTCATTTAATCACTCCTCCACAAAAGGATTAAAAATCTTCCTGTCACGCTCAGAAATTCTAGTACCATATTTATAATGTACTTGTTAGAAACTTGGGCATTAACTCCTTTGCAATCTCTGCCTTTAAAACCTTTTTATTCAGTATACACTCTTAAGGACAAGCTGACTGCATCTCTGCTCTTGGTGCCTTGCTGAAATGGAAGTCTGACACAGTTAACCTTTTCAGCACTAAACATTAACTTTGCACGGTTACTACTAAAATAATTTACCTATATAACAGACATGTACAATATTGTAAAGTTTACAACTTTAATGTTTCAGGTTATACTTTTGGGAGTTTTTTCTCTTGTAAATGTTTCTGTATGAAAGCAGTTTTCCCATACTCTCTGCACCTGTTACTTATCTGTTTACACCAAGTACCTGACTTTTGTAACACATTAAATTTGGATGCCTTTTTTACTTGAATTAAGGAGTTATCCTTATCAGCATTTTCCTTCATGCTGTACCAGACACTGTTACATACAGCTGGATGCCTTTTTTAACTTGAATTTTAGCTAAGAGCAGTTTAACCATTTAATGTATATGTGCTAGCAAACAGAAATGTACATGCATCTAACTGACCATATTTTCCTACATATATTCTAGCAAACAGAAGTGTATTTACCTAGCAAACAGAACTGTCCCTGCACTTTTATAAATGTCTAAATGTATATCTAACACTTTGCAGTTCATCCATTAGTAATTCTCACTCTTGGAAAGGTTAGTTTGCTTAATTCTCCTCAGGCACCATCTTCATTACCAACCTGTTAAAAGCTCATGTTGCAGATATTTAGTCTTGGGGACCCTTTCTGTCTTTCTGACATTTTTCTTTGAAAACCAGGGAATGGCTAAAATCTCATTTTATCACCAAGCTTTCATGTTGTGGTACACAGAAAATCTTTTGCACCATTATCTGAGACTCAGTTTACCGCCTCCATGTATACTTTCTGGAAATGATCCATTACTTGCTCTCCGGCTGAAAATGTTTTGCTCCACTGGCAAACAATATCCTAAAGTCAATGGACAAAGTGTCTTGCATTTTAAACCAATGTCCCTGTATCTCTGTTTAACAGGGATAAACTGGCTTTTCTTGTTTGGTTTGGTTGGAATAACTGCTGTCTGCAAAAATCCAAGCATCTCCTACTTTCAAGGTTTTTTTCTTTCTGCCACAGTTTTGTGAGAATAAATTATTTTTGTTAGCATAGACAAACTTCAACCATAACAGGATGGGGTTGTCGCTATGTTGTTTTTGATATACAAACACAGTGTGCCTTCTCCAACATTATCTCATATGGCAGGATTCCCATCCATGCGTTACACTTCATGATCTCTACACAATGTGTCCCATCTAATTTCTCTGGAAGTGCTGTAAATTTGAGGTTCGCTGAGCTTCTGTCTGAACCCCTTCATAGGTAGTCACACGCTTGTTTTTCTTTGACCCACATCTCCAAATTCTGTAATGATCTAATCTCACTGGAGTCCTTAGAGTCTCCTCAATTTTATTCTTATCTTTCACTACCCCCACTAATTTTAAATGTTTCAATATGTATTTGTGATTTGATCTATTTATTTATTTACATTTGTTTACCAGGAAAGTCCGACTTGGCCAGAAGCCCATTTTCAGTGGAGGCCTGGGGAGAAAAGCTCCACAGAAATATAAGCAATATGCAATAATTAGATAGTACAACAGTATACATACAGTAAGATGCAGAATGCGTATCTTCTAGTTAGTCTATACAAAGTAGTATTCAATACAGTTTTCTAGTAGATACAGGTTCAAAAAGAAAAACACAAGCATTTCAGTGAAGCTCACTGTGAGGAAAAAAAAGTTAGTAGTGTGTACATGTTAAATAATAGTTATGACCAAATGAGATTTCCTTTATATATATTTATTTTTGAGTAGTAATAAACACTGAGGAGAGGGAGAAAATGAGATAAGGAGTGGACAGTGTGTTGAGAGAGTTATATATGTCTTGTCAGTCAGGTTTGGAACAGGAGCAATGCCAGTTCTTGGATAGATGTTCAAATAGTAGTAGTTTAAAACTGGTAGATTCAGGTATGTTTTTGGAGGGTATGGGGTAGAGAGTTCCATAATTTGGCTATACGACTTGAAAATAGGGAATCACCATGAGTGTTGTTATCTTTGTTTACTGTGAGAAAGTTTCTGTCTGCAGATCTTAGACTTCGTAGGCATGAGTAAGGAACAACAAGTTCCTTAAGAGATGGGCAACTGTCAGGATGGAAGATGATATTGTGTGTGAATTTAAGTTGGTAGAGATTTAGAAGATTAGATAGCTCGAACCAATTTAATTTATGTTGAGCAATACAATGGTGGATTTGGTGGGGAAGGTTGGCTACAAAACGGGCTTTTTTGTTGTAGCAAGTTTTCCGTTTTGCAGCCATTGCTTCCTTATCGTATGTGTCACTCTCTTCAAAACTTTTTTCTTTTATGTGTGTGTGTATATTTATTTTCCTCTCTTCCTCCCCTTGTTATTGCTTACTTGGGATGTCTTTCTCACTCTTCCCAGGATTTACAAGAGACTTCACAATCCATAGTGCCCACTCTTTATTTTTAGTTTATTTGAACAGAAGGCTAACCTCTTGTTCATTTCATTGCCATACTGAAAAACCCTGAGGTCTTGGGATGGGGGTTATTCATAATTTTACAGTATTGAATGCAGTATGTGATATAGATGTTTAAACAACTGCTCCATTTTAACTATTTTGGTCGTTAAAGAACTGCTAATGCCATGGTGTCATGTAAATGCTTTGTTTAAAAGAATTGGGTAATTGTATGTGTTACACTGATAAGAAGCTTCTGCCTGTTGCGTTAATGGGTCACTATGAAGCAAATTATGTAACATGCTCTTGCACATGTAGCGCATCCACAGGTGTAGCTGAAAAGATACGGGTTCCTTCCTACCTGACACTGGCGACACCCCTATTAAGCCCAACACACCAAGGTGACAAGAGGGACAGATTTTATTCTAGGTGACACATCTAGTTTAAAAAGGCAATAGCACAACCATAAGCAAATTATTTCAACAGTGCACCAGTTAGCAATAAAGCAAGGTGAGAATATGCATTCAGTGAAAACATACATTCACCCTCTTCCACAGAAGTCAACAGAAGAAGGTCCTGACATTCAAACATGCACAAAGAAGGCAATATCAATGAGCAGTAAAGCTTTATAATGCAGCAATACAAACATGGGAAAAAATGCAAAGTCATTAAGCAATAAAGAGTTATAATACAACAATACAGATATGAGAAAATGCAATGTCATTGAGCAGCAAAATTCTTGAAGGCAGCATTATTAACACAAGCAAAATGCAATGTCATTGAACAATAAAGATTTATAATGCAACAATACAAATATGAGAAAATGCAATATCATTCAGCAGTACTAACACCCTCTACCCTCTTTGATCAATTTTAAACAGACCAACTATGAAACATTCTATTATACCTTGTTCAGTGGCAGCTGACGACTTCAAATCAAAGGGGGGGTTGCAAAAGACAGTGGAATGGGTGGGGCCAACTTGAAAGGGGAGGAGCTATGTTCAAAACCACAAAAATTGGAACTTTAATTAAATACGCTGCCCTGGGTGCCAAACAATCATTATGAGAGTTCAATCAAGACAATGTGAAGTGTAGAAGAAAAAAAATATTTCAATGCATTAGCTGCATGACAGCTTACTTAATATCTAGATGGAAACAAAAAGGCTGTGAGGCATGAAAAAGTAAATTACTTTTTAAATACATTACTGGAATGCCAGTCAAAATCAAGTACAAAAAAAACCAAGCAGCAATCAACTCAAACCATTTTCCTTGCACTGCAGTTCTAATTATAACTTATATTCAGCTTTATAAAAAGTAGCAAGTAGCATGCTGAAAGTAGCAATCTATGTGATACCCACACTTGTAAAAATGTTTCTTAACCAAAAAAGACCTGCTGCCTGACAACAACTATCTACTTGTTTCATTAGGAAAACATGATCTACGAACAAGAATAAAGCTCAAGATACATTGCTTAAAGGATTACTGCACAGGTTATGGACCACACATAATAGATTGGCATTCTGTTTAGTTTATGGGTAAAGACTGCAAAGATGACTGCAAGTCTCCAACAAAGGTAATGAGCTTCTTAAAGTACTGTAATTCTGTCCTTTATTACAAATACTGTCATATGCATTTCAATACCTGAGGTTTATACGTTATCTAATTATGTATATATTCTCTGCATGGCAACAACAAAAAGGCTTTCAATATTGGTAATTCTTTAACAGTATGCTTATTAAAGCTTACTTGCATCTTATAGTCTCAGACAAGCTTACCTGATGGTCATGAAAGCATTGCTAGTTAAACACAGAGCAACGGGCACTTTCTAAATAAGAAGCATAATCAACAGTATAAAAATAACAAGGACCGATGAAAAGTCACTGTAGTACTTGTGTCTACCTTGGATGGGGGGGGGGGGATAGTCTGCACACTTAAACTGAATAACTGCTCTTTGCCTTGCTTGGATACATCCAGAGTCACTACATGGGGGAGTGGGGTGCAACAAGTATGTCACAACATGAAATGTAACCAAAAAAAGGAGGATGCAGAACAAACCAGTAAGCAGAAACAAAGCACCCTGAACCACTGCTAGGTAGGCACACAAATTTATTAAGCCGAACAGTTCACTCGAAAAAATAACGCTGAATCAAATCACCATACGAATTTATGTTATTTTAAATGACTTATTAATGGATGGAGTTATTGACATGAGTACTTTTAAATATTTGCATGTAGACAAACCGAGAATACCCTCCATATTTGGGATACCAAAGGTGCATAAAGATGAAAGTGACCCACCTTTGAGAGTGATAGTGTCAGCCGAAGGTTCGGTCACTGCACCTTTGGCCAAGTACATTGACCAGAAGATAAAAAAGCTTGTTTGTGACAACAATGTTATTTTAAAGGATTCGTGGCATTTCTTAGGAAAACTAAATGAATCACTTGCAAATGAAACAAAAGGTTTTGGTACCTTGGATGTGATTGACTTATTTACAAGTATACCCCATGATGTAGGCCTTGAATGGTTCAAGAAATGCTACTTGAATCCAAACTACTAGGGCACAATGAGTTCAGAACTGTTTTGTTATTAATGGAGATTGTCCTAAAGAATAATTTTATATTCTTTCAGGAGTATTTTCGACAAACTAAAGGTGTGGCGATGGGGCACACTGTGCTCCCACTTATGCTAACACTATAATGTCCTTCTGGGAGAATAAGTTTGTACTGAATTCAGAATATAGTAGTTTATGGAAGTTGTATGGTAGATTTCTGACGACTTGTGTTTCTTATGGGCAGGCACTCAAGATGAATTTGGTAGCTTTGTGGAATACCTAAATGGTACCACAGAATTTTTAAAATTCACTCACAAATTCACTACTGATGAATTGAAATACCTTGATGTTAACATATCTAAAACTGAGTATGGCTTTGAGTCTAGAATTTATAGAAAAGAGACCTTTCTAATTCTTATCTGCACTACTCAAGTTCGCACCCCCACACCAGAAAAGGAGTGTTATAAAGGGCAATTTTGCGCTTGTAGAATGACTTCTGATGATGCATGTTATGGTAACGAATGTAAAAACCTGAGAAACATGTTCCTGAATAGAGGCTACCCGAAGAGCTCATTGATAGAGTTTCCAAAGAAGTCAGTGATGGGAGGAAGGAAGGTTTGCCCTGTATTGGGTAAAATTGAAGATGTTGCAACTCAACAAGTCACAAACAAGAAAGTAGATGGGTTAAATAATGAATTGTATCAGGTATCATTACCACATATGATGGACAAGCTGGTGTGATCAAAAGAATTTTTGACAAAGAGTGGATTAACTTTTCTAAAGTTTCTGACTTAAATCACATTTTCCAGGGTGAAATAAAACATATTTATAGGAAAGGGAACACCCTGAAGGATATTTTTGAAAGAGGTAGTAAAGGGAATTCAAGGTTAGCAGGTATAAACAAAAAAGCTGGTGTATTTAAATGTGGTGCTTGTAATTATTGTTCTTATTTGATTACTGGGGATACCATTACTTTACCTGCCAGAAATAACAAAATTTTAACTTTAAAAACTTTGCGAATTGCAACACAAAAGGGATTATTTATGTTGGGTTATGTAAAAATGTAATGCTTTTTACATTGGCAAGAGTGAAAGAAAGGTTAAGCAGAGAATTTATGAGCACACCTATGATATTCGTATAAAATGTGAAACGAATTCTCTGTACAAACACACAAAAACTTGTCCTGAAGCTGAATTTCAGTTTTTTATATTAGAGGTTGTGCCAAAGGACCCCAGGGGCGGTATGTGGGAGACTTTAGTTGAATACAGGAATTATACTGGCAAGTGGTGTTGGAGGCCAGTAAATTCCCTGGTTTAAATGACATGATCTCACTTGCCCCTGTATTAAAAATGAAATCAGCAAAATTGTGACATTAATGTGTAATAATCCTCCTTGTCAGTAGAGGGCAGTAACTCAATGCATTTCTATGTACAATGATTGTTTTACTGGCTGTTTTTAAAAGTTGGATGAGTATATAAAAGCAGTTAACTGAATGTATTAGTGTAATCTGATGAAGTTGTGACGAAACGTATGGTGATTTGATTCAGCGTTATTTTTCGAAAGTGAACTGTTCGGCTTAATAAATTTGTGTGCCTACCTAGCAGTGGTTCAGGGTGCTTTGTTTCTGCTTACTGGTTTGTTCTGCATCCTCCTACTTTTGGTTACTAGTAACTTTGGGATGGAATCACCTGCTGGGAGTGTGGCAAGCAATGGAGCAAAGACTAATGAAGTCGGTGAGCTCAGGAAGCTTATCGTACAGCTCACTCAACTTGGGGGCTTTTGACCCCAGTCAGCCAATCTTTGGCCTCAGTATTGACGTCTGTATTGGAACCAGGAAACCAGGAAGTGCATCGGAGTGTTGAGGCTAGAGAGACGGGCTGTTGGTGAGGAAAATGATTCCAGAGATGTAGAAAGACGAAATGGAGCAGGATCCAGCAGTCTGGATGGTTTCCCTCATTTTGCTTGAAGAAACTGACCACGGACAATCTGAGCAGCCTAACAATGTTAGAAAATGGGTGAAGGAGTTCGTTTTGGCCCTGGTGGTAGTTTAAACTCTACAGGTACAAAAAGACATTTCAGTGACTTATTCAATGTTGTTTATGATTTTGCTAGCAAAGCAACACTAATGATAAACTACAAGGAACTTTTTCTCAAAAGCTTGATGACCTGGACTATTTTTTATACAAATGCAAAATGTTAGAAATGGATAACACTTATTTAAAGTATTGTTTAGAACAGAAAATTGTGCCCAAAGGGCTTAGGGTATGCAAATACCTAACAAGGTTGTGGAAGGTACAGAGTTTTATTTTGAACTAATAGAGGCTTTTGATAATTGTGGTTTTGATATAATGAGGGCTATCATTAAAAACAATGAGGTAGAAATAAAGAAGTTGCAAGAAACTGTAGAATGTATAAACAAGGACATTACTCACGATTTACTATTTACAGTGGACGAAGAGAGAAGCAAATATCATAAACTATTAAATAATTTAGAAAGTAAATGTTTGGAGGTTGAAAACAGAAAATTAAACAAGATTGAGAGAGATGTAAATGAATACAAAACAAAGAAACAATAGCCGAAGCCTAAGAATTGGGTGAGAAATGTTAGAAATTATGACATTAATCACTACAGAGAACCTAACAATGACATTTCTGACAATGAATTGCCTTTAGAGAATGATTATGATGCTGCATTTCCACCTTTAAGGCGGTCTGAGAGACTTATGCACAGGGAACCTGTTACTTACAATTCAAAAACTACAAAACCAGAAACTGGGGAGCTCAGGAAAGGAGCGACCAGTCTGGGAATAATTACAAACTGTGGTTTTAAATACAGTTATAATGATTTTAATATTTTCAATTACACAGATGTAGCAATTAACAGTAGTCATTTTGAACTATTGACAAAAGGTTTTGGTTTTATACCTAGAGAGAAAACAAATATTTTTAAACTTTTAATTGATATTAAATTATTTATTAGGAAGAAAAACTTAGAATTATATTTTAAAGGAAATGGTGTCAACATGAACAATGTAGAATTATGACGTAAGAGCACCTTTAATCCCCAACACACCCTCAGCTAAGAAACTTTGAATTGAGCTTGGAACACGAGCTTAGGAAAATTCTGAGTTGTCACAAAGTGCAGTCTAATTTAACAGACCCAGAGTTGAAAACTTTGAAATCATTAAGTGAGAACAAGAATATAAGAATTATGAAGCCCGATAAGGGCGGGGTTGCTTATGGATGCCATTAATTATGAGAGCAAAATGTTTGACATATTAAATGACAATACCAAATACAGCAGAATATCCTTGAATGAAATTAATATTGCCTACAAGCAATTTATGTTATTTTAAATGACTTATTAATGGATGGAGTTATTGACATGAGTACTTTTAAATATTTGCATGTAGACAAACCGAGAATACCCTCCATATTTGGGATACCAAAGGTGCATAAAGATGAAAGTGACCCACCTTTGAGAGTGATAGTGTCAGCGAAGGTTCGGTCACTGCACCTTTGGCCAAGTACATTGACCAGAAGATAAAAAAGCTTGTTTGTGACAACAATGTTATTTTAAAAGATTCGTGGAATTTCTTAGGAAAACTAAATGAATCACTTGCAAATGAAACAAAAGGTTTTGGTACCTTGGATGTGATTGACTTATTTACAAGTATACCCCATGATGTAGGCCTTGAATGGTTCAAAGAAATGCTACTTGAATCCAAACTACTAGGGCACAATGAGTTCAGAACTGTTTTGTTATTAATGGAGATTGTCCTAAAGAATAATTTTATATTCTTTCAGGGCAGTATTTTCGACAAACTAAAGGTGTGGCGATGGGGGCACACTGTGCTCCCACTTATGCTAACACTATAATGTCCTTCTGGGAGAATAAGTTTGTACTGAATTCAGAATATAGTAGTTTATGGAAGTTGTATGGTAGATTTCTGGACGACTTGTGTTTCTTATGGGCAGGCACTCAAGATGAATTTGGTAGCTTTGTGGAATACCTAAATGGTACCACAGAATTTTTAAAATTCACTCACAAATTCACTACTGATGAATTGAAATACCTTGATGTTAACATATCTAAAACTGAGTATGGCTTTGAGTCTAGAATTTATAGAAAAGAGACCTTTTCTAATTCTTATCTGCACTACTCAAGTTCGCACCCCCACACCAGAAAAGGAGTGTTATAAAAGGGCAATTTGTGCTTGTGTAGAATGACTTCTGATGATGCATGTTATGGTAACGAATGTAAAAACCTGAGAAACATGTTCCTGAATAGAGGCTACCCGGAAGAGCTCATTGATAGAGTTTCCAAAGAAGTCAGTGATGGGAGGAAGGGAAGGTTTGCCCTGTATTGGGTAAAATTGAAGATGTTGCAACTCAACAAGTCACAAACAAGAAAGTAGATGGGTTAAATAATGAATTGTATCAGGTATCATTACCACATATGATGGACAAGCTGGTGTGATCAAAAGAATTTTGACAAAGAGTGGATTAACTTTTCTAAAGTTTCTGACTTAAATCACATTTTCCAGGGTGAAATAAAACATATTTATAGGAAAGGAAACACCCTGAAGGATATTTTTGAAAGAGGTAGTAAAGGGAATTCAAGGTTAGCAGGTATAAACAAAAAGCTGGTGTATTTAAATGTGGTGCTTGTAATTATTGTTCTTATTTGATTACTGGGGATACCATTACTTTACCTGCCAGAAATAACAAAATTTTAACTTTAAAAACTTTGCGAATTGCAACACAAAAGGGATTATTTATGTTGGGTTATGTAAAATGTAATGCTTTTACATTGGCAAGAGTGAAAGAAAGGTTAAGCAGAGAATTTATGAGCACACCTATGATATTCGTATAAAATGTGAAACAAATTCTCTGTACAAACACACAAAACTTGTCCTGAAGCTGAATTTCAGTTTTTATATTAGAGGTTGTGCCAAAGGACCCCAGGGCGGTATGTGGGAGACTTTAGTTGAATACAGGAATTATACTGGCAAGTGGTGTTGGAGGCCAGTAAATTCCTGGTTTAAATGACATGATCTCACTTGCCCTGTATTAAAAAATGAGATCAACAAAATTGTGACATTAATGTGTAATAATCCTCCTTGTCAGTAGAGGGCAGTAACTCAATGCATTTCTATGTACAATGATTGTTTTTACTGGCTGTTTTTTAAAAGTTGGATGAGTATATAAAAGCAGTTAACTGAATGTATTAGTGTAATCTGATGAAGTTGTGGACGAAAACGTATGGTGATTTGATTCAGCGTTATTTTTTCGAGTGAACTGTTCGGCTTAATAAATTTGTGTGCCTACCTAGCAGTGGTTCAGGGTGCTTTGTTTCTGCTTACAACATGAAATGTCTCTGGCCGTCTGCGATGGCCCTGACAAAGCCATACACAGAAGTGGGACAAAGGCCCAAAAATAAGGACAATATTTAAAGATTGCTCTTATAAATCCCGAAAATGGGCATATAACCAGTCGGACTTTCCTGGTCAACAAATGTAAAATAAATAAAATAAAATAATAAACTTTCTAATAGAATAGTGGGTCTTACATTAGTATGAATTTTCTGAAGGGTATGAAATCTGAAACTCAAATGTCTGTCATTATTTTCTTACTTCAGTCTTTAATGATTTGCCACTAATTTGCCAGAAAACCACAATTTTATGAAAAATGAACCAAAAATGTGATGCAAAAATATAAAATAGCCACACAATAAAGCTGGGAACCTGTCAAAGGGACACTTTTTAATATTAGTACTGTTAGCTTGAGCAGCTGACAAAATAAAGGAATCGACATGCATTTCTGAAATAAAAAGTAATCTATAACTCTGATTATTACAGTTATTTATTAATTGTAAACCCTCCACGTTTTCTTCCAAAATTGCCACTTTGCGGAGGGATTATTAGAGGGAGAGCAACATTTTGAGCCCAAATCAGGGACAGTTGAGAGGTTTGGATTTGCCCAATTCTATAAAGCAATTTGCTCGTACCTCTCAACCTGTTAACACAGGAAATCTGGACAAGGCTAAATATATTGGGGGAACATACAAACAGTACTAAAAATTGCTCTTGTATAAACTTAGTTGATAGGACAACAGGTCTTGCTTTAGCATGCATTTTTCTGAAGGTTAAGAAGTCTGAAACTCGATGTCTGTCATTATTTAGTGACTTAATTCCTAAATGATTTGCCAGACAAATTAAAAATAAGAAGCAAAAAGCTACTCATTCTGTGAAACTCTGGACAGTTGAGAGGTATAGTTCAGCCGAGCTGGGGCTGTCTGAGTTTGCCATCCTTCCCCCTCACAAAATTATGGTCGATATGGAGCCATCCCCTGCAGCCACTCCAATGTCCCATTACTTGGCTATTTTGCCCCATTTACCATAAACACTGCAATGTGCATACTGCTTTACTTCTATAATGATTTGGATTTCATTTGAATGTTTTATTTTGTATTTTACAACACAAACACTAAGACATCTGCTTAACAAAGCAATGCAGTCTCACAATGAAAATAGACAGCATTAAAACTCTGCCCTTGAAACTCACATTCACTGAAACAGCATTGAAATTCACATTCAAAGAATATACATCTGGGTAGTACAAAGATTAACTTTTGGCTGTTTTCAAATGATAGTCCCCTTGCATACAAAAAGTACAGTTTTGTACCTACCATAAATGTAGATGTCCGATAGACATGCAACTGCAGTCATAACATGTGGGTTGTCCTGCCTCAGGCAGCCCTCGGTCGGCCGGATTCCAAAGTCTGGGTCCGACGTCGGCTGATGTCGCATTTCTCTCCGACGTCAGAGCGGCTGAAGTATATAAGCATCAGCCGACACCATTTTCTTCAGTGTTTCTTGCCCCAGATGCCAGGTGCCCTCCAAGGAAGGCTGTAATCAAATTGGAAGACAAACAGGATTCCAAACAAATACATGAGCAATAAAACAAATACACCATAACAGATATCGCCAGCTAAGAGTGAGGGGGATACGAGTGGACCCTAAGCATAGAGGGGTATGGAGGGAGGGAAAACCCGACTGCAGTTGCATGTCTATCGGACATCTACATTTATGGTAGGTACAAAACTGTACTATGTCCTTCAAGAATGCAACTGCAGTCATAACATGTGGGTAGAATACCATAGCTTAGCTGGGGGAGGAGGTATGCTCTAGGAAAGAGATGGTGTGGCAATCAAACCCTGCAGGACTGCCGAAGCAAAGCCTGCTCTGGATCTGGAATATAGGGGGAGATTGTAGTGTTTTGAGAATGTATGCACGGAGCTCCATGTAGCGGCTTCTAGAATGTCCTTTGTAGGCACCCCTCTTAAAAAAGCTGTAGAGGTGGCTGTAGCTCTGGTGGAATGTGGTCTGACATAGGCTGGAACAGTCTTTCCATGAAAGGAATAACAGAATCTGATGCAATGTCCAATCCATTTAGAAATAGTCTGTTTTGAAATTGCTTTTCCTTGGACTGCAGGGGCGTAAGCTACAAAAAGCTGTTCAGACTTCCTACTGGCCTTGGTTCTGTCCAGGTAGTATCGAAGTTGTCTATGAATGTCCAAGGTATGCAAAAGCCTTTCCCCTTATTCTCAGGATTGGGGAAGAAAGCAGGCAGATGAATGGCTTGATTTAGAGAAACCCTAGATACCACCTTTGGCATAAAGGTAGGGTTGGTCCTTAATGAAACCCTGTCTCTGTGGAAAATAATAAAGGGTGGTATTGCCATTAGGGCCTGTAGTTCAGAGACCCTTCTTGCTGAGGTAATTGCCAACAGGAAGGCTGTTTTCCATGAGAGAAATTGCAAGTCAACTGAAGCTGCTGGCTCAAAAGGAGGTAGAGTCAGTTTTTCTAAGACAAAATTGAGGTCCCAGGCTGGCACTGGGGCCTTTCTTGGTGGCTTAATGTTCTTGATTCCCCTGAGGAATTGTCTTAGTAAGGGGTGAGAAAAAACAGGAGGATCAGTGTTGTATCTAGCTGAAACAGCAGATGCATGTATCTTTATTGAAGAATATGAGAGGCCGCTCTGTAACATATCTGCCAAATATTCCAAGATAAGTGGGATGTTCAGTAATGATGCATCATGTCCTTTGCTGGTATTCCAATTGCTGAATCTTTTCCACTTTGCTAAGTAGACCTTTCTGGTGGACGGTCTTCGAGCCTCTGTTAGTATCCGCTGAACTTCCTTGGAGAGAGATAAGCTGAAGTTATTTATGGGATCTCCCAGGCTGTTAGCTGCAGTGTCTGAAGGTTTGGATGCAGTGTTTCAAAATTGTGTTGAGTCAAAAGTAGAGGCCACTGAGGGAGGGCCCACCACCTGGTGTGACATATGCTCCGTAGTAGTGGGTACCACTGTTGTCTTGGCCAATCCGGAGCTATTATGATTCCCTTGGGCTTCTCTGCTTTGACCTTTAGTAATACTGAGGTCATCAGTGGCAGAGGTGGGAATGCATAGATTGCTAGGGAGTTCCAGTTGAATGAAAGAGCATCTATTTTCCAAGCCTTTGGATGGTATGTCCTTGTGCAAAATTTTGGTAGGAGATGATTGAGGTGAGAGGCAAATAGATCCACTTCTGGCTTGCCCCATGTCGAAGTGAGTTGTCTGAAAGCCTTCGGATGTAACCTCCACTCGTGTGGATCTGTGAAATTCCTGCTTAGGCTGTCTGCCAACACATTGTCTTTTCCTGGAACAAACTGGGATTGTAACTGGATGTTTAGGCTCAGTGATTTCTCCCAAAGCTGCATTGTCAGTCTGCAAAGGGGGTAAGAGTGGGTGCCCCCCTGCTTGTTTATGTACCACATCACAGTGGTGGTGTCTGTCCGTATCATTAAGTGACCTTGCTGGAGTTGGTTTTGAAAAGCCTCGATAGCATGCATTACTGCCAGCATTTCCTTTTGGTTTATATGCAGATGTGTTTCCTTTGGAGACCATTGTCGTTGTATACACCTGCCTTCCATGTGCGCCCCCCATCTGAGGTCTGAGGCGTCTGTAGTCATGGTCTGTGTTATCTGTGGTTTTTTGAATGACATACCTGTGTTTTCCTGGCTCACCGAGGCCCACCATAGGAATTCTTTTTGTAGGCATGGAATGAGTGGTATGATTGTCTCCAAGTTGTTGCTGTGCTGAGACCAAACGCTTTTTAGGTACCATTGAAGCTTTCTCATGTGTAGTTTTGCTAATGGAACCAGTAGAATGCAGGATGCCATGTAACCCAGGGCCTGTAGGAATCTCCTTGCAGTCATCTGGGTGAGTTTTACTAAACCTTTGAAGTATTGAGTTAACATCTCTTGCTTGTCTTCTGTCAGGTAAGCCATCTGAGAGGCTGTGTCTAGTTTGGCTCCTAAGAAGATTATTTGCTGGGATGGCTGCAGTCTTGACTTTTGGAAGTTGACTGTGTATCCCAGAGCTTGAAGTAATCGTATGACATATTCCAGATTTTTGTCAACATCAATTTGTCGTCCGCTTGTATGAGGCAGTCGTCCAGGAACGGGTAAATTTGTATACCCTGGAGCCTGCAATGAGCAATTACTGAAGCCAGGCATTTTGTAAACACTCTGGGCGCAGTAGATAAGCCAAATGGCAATGCTGAGAATTGATAATGCTCTGGCCCTGCAAGAAATCTGAGGTATCTTCTGCAGCTGTGTCTGATAGGGACATGCAGGTATGCCTCCTTGAGGTCCAGAGTAATCAGCCACGACTCCTTGCCCAGCATGGGAAGGAGTTGCTGTAGAGTCAGCATTTTGAACTTTGGTACTATGAGAAAGGTGTTTAATGCGGACAAGTCCAGTATTGGTCTCCATTGAGTTTCTTTTCTTGGAACAAGGAACAGTCGAGTAAAACCCCTGTTCTTGTTCTTGTTGTGGAACTCTTTCTATTGCTTTCCTTCGAGTTAGCAGAGTGATTTGCTTGATAGCCTCTGCCCTTTGATGTTGTGGTAGATTTGGCATGCCTTGTTTTCTTGGTAAGGTATGAAAATGAAACCTGTACCCTCGGTCTATAATGTCCAAAATCCATTTGTCCTTTGTCAGTCTGTGCCAGTTTTCTGCAAACAGAGATAATTTCCCGCCCAAGGAGCTTCTAGTTGTTCCCTGGTAGGCGGTAGTAGAGGAAAGTCATTGAGATTGTGGTTGTTGGGCAGGAGAAACCCCTGCGTCACCTCTTTGGTTTCCTGGCTGCCATTGACGTCCCCTGTAAGGGCCTCTGTATTGGCCTCTTCCTCGGCCACGTCTGTTCTTACCCCTTTGAAACTTTTCTGGATTAGGAAAGGACCAGTTTTTTGAAGGCCAATTCCTACTGAATCTGGGGGGTTGAATCTGGAGGAAATCCTTTACAGTTTGAACTGATTTCGCTTTTTCTTCGATGGTCTTTAACACATCCTTAGCATTTGCACCAAAAAGCTTGTTCTTTTCCAAAGGTGCATCCAGAAGGTTTGCTTTTACATGATCTGGTAGAGGTTGATCTTTTAACCAAGCATGTCTACGCATCACTGCCCCTGTCATAGCTGCCCTACATGAAGCTTCCAGTGCATCATATCCACACTGCAGGAAGTGATTGCTTACTTGCTGAGTGTTATGTACAGCTTCCTGCAAAGTCTTCCTGTCTAAAGGATCAGGAGAAGCTAATGTTTTTTGTAAATCTTCTAAAAGATAATCCTGATATTGGAACATATGAAAAAGGCAATTTAAGGCTCTCATAGATAAGGTAGTGGATGTGTAAACCTTTTTACCCCATCTCTCTAATGACCTTGCTTCCCTGTTGGAGGGCAAAGGATTTTTGAGGTGGAGGCTGAAACTCCTTTAGGCCCCTGTGAAATAGTTTCCAAATCAGCAGTATGGGCCCTGAATAAATGGGAATGAGTTTCTGGGACCCTGTAATACCTGTCTGGCTTGGCTGGAGCAGGAGGAAGAGAATCAGGGGTAGCACTAGAATCAGAATACAAATCATCCAGAACATCAAGTACAGGAGGAATAGCTAAGGGCCTGTGCTGAGGCTTCTTAAGGAAAGTCCTAAGGCGTTTCCTGGAATCAGAATATTCCTGACCCTGCCACTTGAAATGTTCCCTCATGGTCTGCAGAACTTCCCCAAAGGAAATATCCTCAGGAGGGGCGGCCGAAGGTATGGAATCTTCTGCATCGGAGTCCTCATAGGTCTGGAAGAGCTCTTCCTGGCTATCAGAGTGGACAGAGCCCTCAGAGTCTTCATCTGAAGGAGTAGGGTCAGAGGGTTCAACCCGGGGCCTTTTATCAGGAGGAGGCTGGGATGCTCTCTCAGGATGGGCCTGTGAACCTCTAATCATGGAAATTAAATCAGCCGCCATGGACATAATTTGTGTCTCCGGAGTCGGCTGAGGTAAGGATTTAGAAGTAATATGCTTTTTTGATGACTTCGGTATCGTAGAATACAGGAGCTGACCGACCGGCACTTGCGAACTGCTTCTGCTTCGGGCACCGCGCGGCAAGAAAGACTGAAGAAAATGGCGTCGGCTGATGCTTATATACTCCAGCCGCTCTGACGTCGGAGAGAAATGCGACATCAGCCAACGTCGGACCCAGACTTTGGAATCCGGCCGACTGAGGGCTGCCTGAGGCAGGACAACCCACATGTTATGACTGCAGTTGCATTCTTGAAGGACATCATATGTGTTGTGTGATACTCCTTCCCAATTGTATTAAATTATATTCCTTGTATAATACAGTACAGTTGGTGTGCTTTAAATTTGTTTTGAACATTTTTCCAGTAAACAATGAAACAAAATGCATGCACCAATAATGACAAAACTGCCCAATATTTGAAAATTTCCATCATACAAAATCCATCAATATCAGTAAATATGCACAATCACTGCAGAAGTAAGTAATCTAAATAATTCCACATTAAAGAGATCTGTAACTAATGAAGAGGTTGCTGCTAGCAAACAACTTTATATTTCATTGTTTCATCTATAAATAAAGTGCCTGTTGCCCCTGAGGAATAAATTACCTATATTACATAAAAAAAAAAAAAAGTTAAGCTAGTGATATTGCAATAGGAAATGGATGGCAAACTTATAATAGGTTCATAGTTACCAGGTATCTTCGCGAAAGAGGACATTTTCAGTACAGCAGCATCCACCCCCTGTGGGAGTAAAACCCACAGTTTTCTGCATCAGAAGCAAGTACACTACTTGTGCTATTAACAATGCAAGCAGACTCAGCATAAGCAGCATTAAACTTCTCCTCCCCTGCAGCTCTCAGCTACTTGCAAAATCTACTCGATACTCAACTGTATCTCTCAACTTAACAGCACAAGAAATCTGGATAAAGCCAACATTTATGGGGGGGGGGGGGCAAAAGCCAAAAAAATAGGGACACATTAAACATTACTTGTATAATCTTAGAAAGTTGCTAAAGTTAAAAAAATATATATATATATATATATATATATATATATATACTGTTTTACCACCATACATTTTACTGCCCAGTCTTGAACCCAGGTCCCTGTGCAAAACACTCAGAGTAACATACCACTATGCCAAATCAGCTATTTTGTGAAAGAGTAAGACTGAAACTTAAATGGCTACCATTTAGTGAATTCAGTTCTCACCATAGCTGTCAACCTCTTAGCACAAAACACCTGGACAAACCCAGTAATGGGGGAATACAGCCCTCAAACATATTCGGTGAATTCGGTTCTCGCCATAGCTCCCAACCTTAGCGCAAAAAACCTGGACAAAACTAATAATGGGGGAATACAGTTCCAAAAATAGGGACACATTTCAAATAGTCATCTTATAAACTTAGAAAATTGCTAGAATAAAAGGTTTTGTGTTACTATGTACTTTCTGAAGGATATGAAGTCTGAAATTCAAATGCCTGACAATTTTATTTATTTAACGTTTGTTAACCAGGAAAGTCTGACTTGTTACAAAAAACAATATTAGCAGAGGCCCAGGGAGAAACAATGCAGACACGTCTTTGTAACATGGGAGGACACAACAGCAAACCCACAGAAACACAGGGAGGACATGCAGACTCTATATAGAAGGTACCCCAGCCAAGAATCAAACCAGAAAACCTGTAGCTGTGAGGCAACAATGCTACCACTGCACCATCAAATATCTAAAGATTTAAACATTCAGAAACCACAGAGGTTATGAGGAACAGAAGAGAACAAAATATGAGACAAAAACATCTGCAAAAAATTCACAAATGGTGGTGGGTAGGGAATTCAGGCTGTTGTTAATGGCACTCAAGTTACAGGGTTCAAGCCTGATCTCTAACTACACACAGGTTCTCTCTAGCCAGCAGTATAAAGCAAATGGGGCATTTTACACACACACACACACACACACACACACACACACACACACACACACACACACACACACACACATACACACAAATAATCAGCAGAGTTAAAGCAGCTACCTGTACCTTTGTTCACTTCTCTGTCCCAGACACAGCACACTACATTCTCAGCAGCAGCATCCCAGACAGCTAACTCTGTAGCAGTTAACCCAGCAGCAACAAAACTCCTTTCACGACAGTAATAACAAAACTCCGTAACAGACTAGCAGTTAAGCCAGGCCAGCAGCAATAATGACATGGCAAGGCAGTTACAAAAACTCCATTCACGGCAGTCCCAGCAGCAATAATGACACAGCAGCTACCTGTAGCTTTGTTCAAGACACAGCAAACTCCATTCATGGCAGCATCAGCAGCAATAATGACACACACGGCAAGGCGGTTACAAAACTCCGTTCACGGCAGTAATAATCAGCCGTGTTAACCCAGCAGCTACCTGTTGCTTTGTTCAAGACACAGCAAACTCCATTCACGGCAGCAGCAGCATCCCAGACAGCTAACTCCGTAGCTTTAGTTTCAAGGCAGCAATAATAATTGCAAAGCAAGCCAAGGCATCAACCCCTAACTCCACAGCTTTCGTTTTTCAAGGCAGCAATAATAATTACACAGCAAGTCAAGGCATCAACCCGCCCGAATGGTCTGATTTCGGGTTCCTGTTCTTAGAAAAATATAAAATGACGGCCAGAGCCTCTCACCACCCCGTCGAGAATATCCTACTGACCAAACACCATGGTTCCTCTGATGAGAAAAGTAGAAAATCACCTACCAGAACTCTGGTAATCATCTATGGCTTCTTGGTACTAAGCCCAAGGGAACTCCTTTTCTTGCTGAATCATAGCAGGCGTGGAACTACTGCTTTCAGACTTCTCTCCTGATTCCACAAAATACCATATCCAGGATTTCAGCAAGAGACAGACACAATCTACTTCACTTCCCTGTCCCAAAACACTAGAAAAAAAATCCAGTCATGCTGCAAGGCCCTTTTTTTCCCTTCAGCTACGTGTTTCAGTCTTCCCTACTTCAGCTAGTGTTCCAGTCTCTTCTTTAGCTTTCGAAATTGTCTTTTATATTCCTGAAAAGGAGCTGCACCTTGTGGTGTAATGGCAAACTACAGTCTATTACTTTTACAATGAAATACAGTGGGATCTACACTCTCCCCCCACTTGAAAATCTTGGGTCCCACAAAGTCAAAGGCAGATTAGCAGAAAATATTTACAAACACTAATGCATCATCAACTGAACAATATTTTTGCATTCAAAAGGTACATTCCACCAAGGGTAATCAGCCTTATGCTTAACTTGGGATGGGGTGTCACCACTGGAGTAAGAGCCATAGGGATTATGAGCGCAGACCCTCCGATGAGCTGTGGTCACAGGTTCCTGTGTACTATGTCCCAAACTGTTATAGGCAAGTCTCTGTGGGGGCCGAATCAGTCACTGCAGTTTTGGTTTGGAAGAGACGGCTAAGGAATTTTGCTCGTAAGGTTTGTCACTCACATCAAATTCAATGTCTAGTTCTTCAGTAGGCATATTGCCGATTTCTAAGATATCCTCTTGTGTAACTTCACTTTCGTTTTCCATAACGGTATGACTGTCCTCAGCACTATTTTCTGAAGTTTCCATAGCAGGGCCTACATCAGTATCAGGTTTTGCAAGAGGCACAGAAACATTAGTCTATTGTTAGGTCTGGGCTGCTCAAAATGACAAGGAACGAATTCCAGTGCATTTACATTGAGATTACAGCCCACAGAATCTTGAACATCCTCATAAAAAACCCATTGAAACCCCAGTCATCATCACTGTCCTCCTCTCCTTCAGCACGAGGAAGCATAGGCTCTTGACTATTGGACAGGATAGTTCCTCTCTCCCTTAGCCTTCTGGATCGCCTTGAGTTAGGGCTTCCGCTGAGCCATTCTGGGTTCTGGATTCATGAGTCTCACTGATTTTGCCAAAGGCATTAAGTTGTTTCGGTGCCAGGTCTTAATAGGTCCTTCTTTCTACTCAGGGAAAACTTGGTAGACAGGGATATTAGGTAGCTGAGAACAAATTATGTAAATCTCAGATCCCCAGTGGTTAACTAGTTTATGCTTTCTTTGTAGTCCCAAATTTCTCAAAAGAACACTGTCCCCTGGCTGCAAATCATGCATCTCTACTTTTTAGTCATACTGAGCCTTGTTTTGCTATCTTTGTCCTGTTGATTTTTCAGCAAGCTCATAAGCCTGTCTGAGGTTCTTCTTCAGTCTCTCCACATAACTGCCGTGAGATTGCACTAGTGTATCATCAAACTCCAAAGGTGACGTCAACAGCAAGACAAGCTTCTCTTCCAAACATTAGGAAGTAAGGTGAGAATCCTGTAGCATAATTTTTAGTACTGTTGTAAGCATGCACCACTGTGGCTACAAGTCTACTCCATTAACTACTCTTCTCAGCAGATAGTGTGTCCCCAACATGTCTAGTAAAGTTCTGGTGAAACGCTCAGGCTGAGGATCCCCCTTGAGGATAAGGAGTGGTGCAGCTTTTTTGGACTCTCAATAGAGTGAGTAGTTCATGGACAAGCTTGCTCTTAGAATCACGTCCCTGATCATAGTGTATCCTTTTTGGCAGGCCATATGGTACAAAGAACTTCTCAACTAGTAGTTTCGCCACTGTAATAGCCTCTGAGCACGAGTGGGAAATGCTTGAGCTAACCTGGTATAGTGGTCTGTCACCAACAGCACATTACTGATCCCGCCTTCATCCGGTTCAATGCACAGAAAATCTATACAGACCAGTTCCATGGGTCCACTACTTTCCATTGGACCCAATGAGGCAGCTCTGGTCAGCAGAGTCTTTCTCTGAATGCAACTTAGACATGTATGACAATCTTCAACATCTTCCTTCATGCATGGCCAGTAGAACCTGTCTCGTACAAGACCCATAGTTCTGTCATAACCAAGATGACCATGTTCATCATACAATGACTGGAGTACTACTTCTCTATACTTCTGACGAAGCAACAATTGTCATTTTTCATTCCCGAGTGCACTAGATCTCCTATACACTAGTCCATTCTGTATCTGGAGTCTGTCCCATTCTTTGGCCAAACGTCTTGCCAGATGATGACTATCTGTGCAAAGCATATTAACTTGTTTCTTCTCTAAAGCAGCTCACCTAAGGGGTCTTCTCTATGATCTATCCTGAGGTTACTGTTACTCAAAGCTGGTAGCGATGAAGCCTGAAAAATGACCAGATTACAGTAAGCTTGTGGTATGCTTGCTGCAGACAGACCCAACTTCTGGGCCCAACAGTCAGTGTGTTGATAACAGGTTGCAATCTAACACACAGCTTTCCCCCCTGGCACTAGAATTTCCACCCATTCATCATTGGGGTGTAAATCTCCATGAGGTCTTCTGGATATACCATCAGCATCACCATTTTCGTGTCCTGGGCGCTATTTCAAACTGAAATTATATTTGCATAGAGCTGCCATCCATCTGTGACCAGTAGCATCTAGCTTTGCAATGGTCTGGATGTATGTCAGAGGACTGTTGTCAGTCTGCACTTCAAATTCAGCCACATAGAGATAGTCATGCAGCTTGTCCACTACTGCCCACTTTAAGGCAAGGAATTCCAACTTGTGTGCCGTAGTTTCTTTCTGTGGGGGATAAACTTCAACTGATAAAAGCCACAGGTCCCAGCTTCTTGTCATACTCCTGGTAAAGGACTCCTCCTAAGCCATCCCTGCTAGCATTCACATGTAAAGTGTATGGCTTTGTTGAGTCAGCATATGCCAGCACAGGTGCATGTGTGAGGCAATACTTAAGCTGTTCAAACGACTTTGTACTCAGGAGCCCAACGACTCCCGATGAGTTCTTTAGAACCTCTTGGTCCCTTAGGCTTTTTCACAAGGATATCTTCATCTGTTTCATCTGCATTCTCATTTCAGAGCAAATGGTTGATGGGACTTGCTGTCTTTGAAAATCCTTCCACAAACCTTCTATAGCAATTGCAGAACCCCAGGAAAGATCGCAGCTCTGTTATAGTTTTGAGTCTGGGCCAAGATGTCACCGCTTCAACTTTGCTGGGATCTGTTGATATTCCATTTGCAGACACTACATGTCCCACATAGGTCACTGAAGGTTGGAAGAACTTGCATTTGTCCAATGACATCTTTAGGCCTTCCCTCTCAAGCCTGTCCAATATATTTATCAGTCTTTCTTCATGCTCCTCTAGGGTCCTCTCAAAAACAATGATGATGTCCAGGTAGACTAAGACGTCCAGGAGATGCACGTCTCCAACTGTTCTTTCCATGATTCTCTGGAAAG
Source organism: Protopterus annectens (assembly GCF_019279795.1). Taxonomy (NCBI): domain Eukaryota; kingdom Metazoa; phylum Chordata; order Ceratodontiformes; family Protopteridae; genus Protopterus; species Protopterus annectens. Next base: position 62,324,949 of record NC_056736.1, on the reverse strand, counting down.
TTGCCGGTGCATATGATAAACCTTGAGTTAAGCGATCAGGCTCAAAAAATCCCAAAGGGGTGATGAAAGCAGTCTTTTCTTTATCTTCTGTGTGCATAGAGATTTGAGAGTATCCACTCCTTAAGTCTAGCACACTGAACCACTTACTGCCCCACCAGGCAATTTTGAGCATCTTCAATCCGGGGAGTTAAGTACTTGTTTGGAATGGTTCCCTGATTCAGAGTTCAGTAGTCAACACACATGCAAATTGATCCATTCTTTTTCCTGGCAATGACAATGGGAGAGGCATATGGACTTCTTGACTCTCTAATTATCCCTGTGGCTTTTAGTTCTTCCAAATGTTTTCTTAAGTCCTCCAGGTCTCCTTGGGCTACTCTTCTGGAATGTTCCCTGAAGGGCTGGTCCTCTTTTACTCTTATTTGGTGTTCTGCACTTTTTGCCCAGCCCACATCTAGTTCACTAGTAGAAACAGTTTTTCATTAGTAGCTCTTTAACTCTGGTTAGCCACTCAGCAGGCAAAAGACCACCTCCTATCTCAATATCTTCCAGATTCAACTCACTGGCTCTGCTCTCCTTCCTTGTCAACACAGAAGCAGGTAAGAGAGTGGCAGCATAAACATTTCCTAAATACATTTGTGATCGCAGGACAATGGGAGTACTTCCTTTATTTTTCAACCCCACAGGCTAAGTGTCATAAGGATGCTTTAACCTGTCCGCAGGCCAAACTTCTGGGATTAGTTCCAGCCCCGGTGGCAAGTCACGTTCTGGATCCGTTTCCATCATGAGATGAGAGGAAACTGTTTGTACACACATTCTCACTTTGGCTCTCAAGCAGGTGACCTGACCAGGATGAAGTGTATGCGCTTTCCCAGACAGGGTCCACACATGACCAATTTCATCTTTCTTACTATCCTTCTCCCTATGAAGGGCACAGAAAACTGGTCTTGGGAGAGGATGTAGTGTTGGCTGTTCCTGGGTCAACTGAGGCATTAGCATTCTTCTGACGAGGTCAGTATTTGTCCCCACTAAAATAGATGTTGAATCCTTTCCTTTTGGCCCGGGGCACACAACAGTGAATGTTTCAAAAACTTCTGTTGACCCAACAACTGAAGTCGAAAATTCTAACTTGAGTGAGACATAACCATCATAAGGGAACTTTGTGTCACTTAGCCCCCAGATCTCCAAATCTTCTAACTTTTCAAGTGGCAAATGCTTTAAGCATTTTTGGTAGAAGTCTCTGTACAGAATGGTGATTTGTGTACCAGTAACCAACAGTGCCTTACTATACACTCCTCCTATTTTTACTGACCCGACAGGGGATGGTCCCAGTAGGCCCTCAGGTAGTTTGTTTCCGGTGTTGTTCAGCTGTACAGGCAGTCAGCATGTGCTTGAGGTATCACCAGTTGACCTTGCCATTATAACGGATAAGACTCTTGCTTAGTAATGGTTTGTGGTCTTCAGAAACAATACACCTCCAAAAAGCAAACCTCAAATTTCTTCAGAAACATAAGCACCACGAAATTCAAAGGAAGACACAGAAGTAGCTGACATCCATCTTTATCCTTTCCATCCTGGTACCTCGGCTATTCGCCTTCAATGGGACATACTTTAACATTTTCAGAGTTCTTTTATATATGCATTAATTGGTTAATTAGGCATAATTAAATTAATTAAACAACATAATGTCAAACATTTAACTCATTCACCACTGAAACCTATTCCAAGGAAAGAAACATTTCCATTATTTGACAATTTAAAATTCATTTTTTCTTTTTTTCTTCACTTACAAAAATTTCTAAATATTAGTTACACAATATATAAATATAAATAAACTAAACACTCCAAATTTAATTAGATAAATTTCCTTAAACAATTAATTCTTAACATTTAAACATTGTGTATGAATGTAACAACCTATTACTCATTTTAACTTATCAATATTACAAAACTTCATTCTAAACATGCATTACATCACAAATATAAGTTAAATTTCATTTTAAATTTCCAAATTCATTCCATTAGGGAATAAAGTATGATACTCAATGATCATCCTCTGTTCTAACTTACTTAATGCTGCTTTGTAATTTCCTTTACTAAAATGGGGCCTGGCTAGAACACTAAACCTAAAACTATCATTCTCACCATTATGTGTGCTACAAAAATGTGCAGCTACAGGGCTCTCTAGATTACCCCTCCTTATGTCACCCAGGTGTCTTCCTTTGAATTTCGTGGTGCTTATGTTTCTGAAGTAATGGTTTGTGGGTCTCAGATGCTGAGATTTTGGCTGAGATGGCCTTCCAATTCAACTGTTCACCTCAGATGAGCTGGAGGTGTGCAAAGTAGGTAGTTTCTTTCCCCTATTACAAGGGTTAGTGTGGAAAGGAGATCCAAGATGCTGTCTCTTGATGTTAGATTTTATGGAGTTCTTGTAACTGGGCCCTTAGCTGGCTCCTTCACTGAGGCCATTTGAAGTTTCCCTGCATTGTACTAGCCAATAATAGTTAATTCACTATTTTCAAGTTCTCTGCATTAGGACACTGTCGCTTTATATACCCTATTATCTTCTCCACAGCGAAAACAAAATCCAGTAGGAACTCTGAGCATTGTTTTATTTGCCCCCCCCCCCCCCCGAGTCCTTTAGTGGAGGTTCTAGCTGATGTATTACTCCCTTTGGCTAAAGTTTCCATGGCTATCTGCAATTCTGCAACTGTCTCGGTGACTTGAGCTATGGCGTCAGTCAGGGAAGACACCTGCATCTGCAACTGTGACACCTCTACATTGCAGACACTCTGGGCCACGACTCCTGTTTGAGTAGTGAGCATGGCTATAGGCTCCTGCTGTTCACTCACTGTTTTAGTTGCTGTTGAACACTGAGATTTGGCTTCCTCTTCCCTCAACTCTTTTACCAACTGGAAATAAGTTAGAGTCTCCTCCCTATTTCTCAGCCTCATTTTCCACACAATACTGTCCATAGCTTGAGCTCCTTGTAAAATTTGTCCGATCCGTACTTGGTCAGCTGCTTTCGGATCCATCCCCTTCTTTAGGATGATCTGGTAGAACATGTTATCTAATCGCTTAATGTAATCAGACAGTTTCTCACCAACTTCTTGGTATGTATATTCAAACTGATACAGTAGGTCAGCAGCCCTCTCGGTCTTTCCAAACACATCCTGCAGTACTCCTCAATAGTCCTTGGTCGTGCAATCTTGCTTACCCATCCTTGGGTTGCGTATGGTATCTGCAGCTAATCCCATTATACTTTCAGCTATCTGCTGCTTCTTCTGAAATTCTGGGATATCCCACTCCTCTAGGGCTTGTGAGGCCTGATACATCCAGGATTCAAAATCTTCCTCTCCCTGAGGTGTGGGTTGGTTGCCAGAAAAGAAATGCAATTTGTGGTAGCCAAATCCAGGGAATGGCTGTGTAGGCTTTAAGCATTTTTCTACAATACTTCCCAAAGCATTCAAAACTTCAGGCCCTATAGTACTTATGGGCAGTGAAACTGCAGCTTCTGAGTTCATGTTTCTGCTGGATTTGCTTTTCACACATACAGGGGAAAAGAGTGGAGTCCAACGCAGTACAGGCAATCCCGGACGTGCCCCCAAATGTAGCACACCCGCAGGTGTAGCTGAAGAGATATGGGTTCCTTTCTACCTGACTCTGGTGACACCCCTAATAGGCCCAACACACCAAGGTGACAAGAGGGGCAGATTTTATTCTAGGTGAAACATCTAGTTTAAAAAGGCAATAGCAAAACCATAAACAAATTATTTCTACAGTGCATCAGTTAGCAATAAGGCAAGGTGAGAATATGCATGCAATGAAAATATACATTCACCCTCTTCCCCAGAACTCAAGAGAAGGTGGTCTTGGCATTCAAACATGCGCAAAAAAAGCAATATTAATGAGCAGTAAAGTTTTATAATGCAGCAATACAAACGCGGAAAAAATGCAATGTCATTAAGCAATAAAAGACTCATAATACAACAATACAGATACGAGAAAATGCAATGCCATTGAGCAGCAAAATTCTTGAAGGCAGCAGTACTAACACAAGCAAAATGCAATGTCACTGAACAATGAGGATCTATAGTGCCACAATACAAATATGAGAAAATGCAATGTCATTGAGCAGTAAAGATTCTTTAGGGCAGCAGTACCAACATGGCAAAATACATAATCATTGAGCAATAAAGATTTATAGCGCCACAATAAAAATATGAGAGAATGCAATGTCATTCAGCAGTACTAAAACCCTCTACCCGCTTTGATGAATTCTAAACAGACCAACTATGAAACACTCTATTATACCTTGTTCACTGGCCAGTGATTACTTACAGTCTTGCTGCCGGCATGATGGGGCCCAAGTTGGAGCTCATATGGATCCAAGTTATTTGTAATCAACAAAGCATTAGGGGGGGACTACAATCTTATAAAAATATAAATGATGGCCAGAGCCTCTCACCAGTCTGTCGAGAATATCCTAGTGACCAGGCATCGTGGTTCCTCTGATGAGAAAAGTAGAAAATCACCTACCAGAACTCTGGTAATCATCTATAGCTTCTTGGTACCAGGCCCAAGGGAGCTCCTTTTCATGCTGAATCATGGCAGGACCTCTCTCCTGATTCCACAAAATACCATATCCAGGATTTCAGCAAGAGGCAGACACAATCTGCCACTTCACTTCCCTGTCCCAAAACACTAGAAAAAAAATCCAGCCATGATGCAAGGCCCTTTTTCCCTTCAGCTACATTTTTCAGTCTTCCCTCCTTCAGCTAGTATTCCAGTCTCTTCTTTCACTTTTGAAGTTGTCTTTTATATTCCTGAAAAGGAGCTCCACCTTGTGGTGTAATGGCAAACTAGTCTGTTACTTCAATTACTTCTACTTACTACAATGAAATACAGTGGGAGCTACAAACACACACACACACACACACACACACACACACACACACACACACACACACACACACACACACACACACAAACACTTCCTTAAACATGGCAAATTCGCTAGTCTCAAGGGGAAGCTCAATGCTGCATATACCATACTTGCTGGTGTCTTAAGGGAATGCTCAATGTCCACGACAGGGAGTTGAGTGTCAGAGAAGGTGGTTGGTGACAAGGGAGAAAGTATAGTTGTGCAAATAAACTTACCAAAACAGTAGATGTTTAAATGATCAATACTGCAGTAGCCTTAGTTATATGAGGTTATAGCTTGCCAAGGATATAACACCCAGCCATCTTTCAAAGCTTCAGGGCACCCTCCACACTCCCCAACTGTTTGGGTATTACCTTCCATGCTTCTAATATACTCATTGAGCTAAGCTGAATTAAGATATTTTGGGCGCCAAACCCTTCAGAATTTTCCTACCAACAAGAAAGATAGGCTGATCAAAGTGAAAGGTCTAAGCTTGTTCTTACACCTCTTACAAACCAAATATTGTTGTTTAAAAAGTTTGTTTTCTAATCAATTAAGAAATTATTAATAATTATGCTTCCTATTGCCAACACAAATGAATGTTTGATATCATTTGATACTCAGAAAATGTTAGAAGGGTGGCCTATAATACTGGAATCAATCTCTCAGCTAATAAAATAAGTTCTGCAGACTATTTGATCAGCAGATACAGTCTGAAAAATTGCAAATGGCTGGACATCCAAACTTGTAAGGATTTTATACATACTAAGCCTGTACCCTCATTAGAGGCATACATGAATAACTTAAAAATCTTGGATTTTATCTCAACAATTATTAATAGCTCACCCAAGAACAGTTCACACATCTGTTATTTATAAAATTCTCAGAAATTATTTTAGCAAAACAGATGTTTCTTTTTGGAATTATTCAAGTGAAGTTAATAAACAAGTATTCTCAGAAAAAGGTAATAAACTCTGTTTACAGTCAGTGAAGGAATCCACATCTTCCCTGTTCTGGCGTGTATACACATGAACATTTTTACATCGATGTTTTTTCACCCCACACAGATTAGTAATAATGTACAAGAAAGATGAAATTAAATGCAGCTGAAGTGGACACCCTGATGTTGACTGGATACATATGGTTGTTAATTGCATAATAATTTCCCTATTTTGGTTTCACTTTAAATATCTTTGTAAAGCTCTATGGAATGACAACTGTATAATTTCTGACTCCCTTAGCCTTTTCAATGTTCCTGAAGTAATTCCTAAAAAAACACATATTTTTACTACAGTCTTACCTTCTCTATAGCAAGGAAAATTGTTATAAAAAATTGGAAATCCCAATTTACTCCTGTCTTTAAATCTGAGTTTATCTTGCTTAATACATTTGTTAGAATGAGATTGCTACTATAAAAGCAAGGACTAACAACGTAACTCATCATTTAATTGCTTGGATGAAAATGTCTAATCTGTTAGAGAAACATTAAGTGTTCTCCTATGTATATTGTGTAATTGTTATGGACATTGTATATAGTTTTTTTTTTTTTTCTTGTTACTAAACTGTTAAGTTATTGTGTTACGAAATAAAGAAAAACATTTTGGAAAGAAAAAAAAAAAAGAAAGGTAGTTTGAGCCCTGAAAGGACAATGGTAGTAAGAACATAACATAAATGACAACACCCTGGCATAAAAACACACCAAGAAACAAGGCGGATGGAGGAAGGGAGCAGCTACTGCAGCAGTGATCATTCGAACATCTACTGTTATGGTAAGTTTGCTTACACAACTGTCCTATGTGCAAGGAGAGGAGTGTAGGAGCACCTGGAGAAAAGCCCTATCAAAGGCTGATCTAGACCTAGAGAAGGAATCAAGCTTATATTGCTTAGTAAAAGTATGTACAGTGGAACAAATTGCTGCTTCTAGAATCCAACCCTTTCCAAAAAGCCACAGATGAAGCTTAGGTCCTGGTAGAGTGGTCTTTGACCCTGCCTAGAACAGTTTTTGTTGTGCTGTGCATAATGCAATGTAATAGTTGTAGACAACCATATGGAAATAATCTGCTTTGAATCAGGTTGTCCCTTCCTACCTTCACAAGAAATGAACTGATCCAAAGCTCTGAAAGATTTATTTCTGTCAAGACAGTACCAGAGTTGTCTGTGGACATCCAATGGTATTGAGCATCCTTTCTGGGAAAGAAAATGGGGAGAAGGATAGTTTAACAAAGAAAACTGAGATACCACTTTAGGCTTAAGAAGAGGATTAGTTCTCAAAGAGACCTTGTTCCTTTGGAAAATGAAGTAGGATTGACTCACCATAGGAGCACACAGATCACATGCCCTTATTGCATATGTCAGAAGAATAAAAGCAGTTTTATATTACAGGATTCTCAAGTCAGCCTGGTAAGCTGGTTCAAATGGAGGAAGTGTTAGTTTGTCTAACACAAATTAAGATCCCAAGGAGAGGGGGGGGGGGGGTCAATTGTTTTGTTTCCTATAACAAAAAATAATGAAAGGGATGAGGGGCAGGCGCACTTTATGCATGCAAACACTTTTTTGCATGAAAAGAAAAGTTCATTTTGCAGCCTTTAAAAAAGTATTAAGTTTTAAAAATTGCTTTTGAACAGGGAATGCTAAATGTAGTGCACCATGTTTACAATATTAATATTCAAGGAAGGGCAGAGGGCAGTCATGTTACTCTGGGTTCCAGCTCTAATACGCTAAATTAGCATAAGGCATGCAGTTATAAATATAACAGTTTGGCAATTGCATAACTAATTAATTTGGCAAAAATCTAATTAGTTCTTTGCATGATGATTTACTTTTTTGCTGCTATGTTTACTACAGAAAGCATGCAATTGTTCTGCATTTTCTGCTGTTTTCATGTGTAATGGGAGGGTCAGTTCCCTCCAGTGTGGTAGGACTTCTTTTCTGCATGCTAACTTGAATGAATTGCATACTCCAACACTGAAATGAAACTGCAACCCTAAGTTAAGAAACCTGAAAAAGGCCACAATACACAAATGATATGACATCACTGAAACTTGTAAATTAATCTTAAAAAACATTTCCTCTGCGACCTTCCTTATAAGCAGTGCACCTGATGTCCGAGACAGACATTACACACGCTTGCATACACCCACACAAAGAAAAAGTAATGAAATTCATTACAGTTGTACATGAAGTTGACCTTAAAACGCAACAGGCATTTTTCTTGTTAGTATGCCTTATGACACCATATGGCAGCAACCTGCAACACTGCAACCATTCTGTAACCGACCAACCTACCAAAAAGCCTTCTTAGTCTTCAGAAAGCAAAATGTGACTGTGATCTCTAACTGCTGCATTGCTGATAGCCATCCCTTACAAACTCCACCAAATCCTTAGTCCGCTTACTCAAAGAGGAAGAAAAACAAATAAAGCTATTTAAATTAATCTAACAAAAACAATTCATATACCTGTTACCAGTTAAGTGAATATGTCATTCTCAGATCCTTTTTGACAAATGTGTTCTTCTTCAGTTAGAATATAGTCTCCCCATTACTGGCAAAGCTTCCAAGAAAAATATTATCCACACTCCAAACCACATCCAAACAAACTTGCAAATTCATCACTTTCGCCCCTTTTGTCCAAAGAGATTGCTGCTCAGTCCTAGCAAAGGCAAACTGTCTCCATATAAATAATAGGTGCACTGCAATTTTAGCATTACTGACCCCCAGGACATGTACACCAAGAAATGTTCAACAGTAGACGCACTAAAAAAAGTTTCCTCCTACAACTTGGGTATGAAATCCTCCCTATTCAGTTTTCCACCCCACAACATCTCAATAATGGCTCCTAAAACATGGGCATCATCCCCACCAAAGCTTTCCCCATCTTCTTCCCAAAATTCAGACACCAGCTCAAACAACTACTTGCAGAAGCATCCTGTAAGTGCTTCTCACACCAAGGAGTCACTTACATTATGAAATTCTCTAGCTCACTCGTAACCCACCCATTCTCTACTCTTATCTACTTATCTCTTGTAGACTTTTATCAATATCCTCCACCCATTTCTTTCTTCTCTTTAATGTACCCCTTCCCTCACCTCATCCTCTCCTATTCCAGCAAGCACTACTTCGCTATCCCCTCATTTTCTTTCTACTTCCATCCATCATAACAAATGTGCATTACTTCTTAGAATTTACTGTGTTTTAAAAGTATTTTTGTAGCAACAATTGTTTTATGTCCAATACTAACAGCCCTTATTATACAAGGGGACTTTCCTTTAATATATATATACACTACTTCACTTACATACAAAAAATATAAATTTTTGAAGTTGGAATGTGCAATTCTCTTTATACATTTATAGTGCAGTTTTGTAACCTGTTAACTTCTGGGCTGAGCTTCAAACAGTTTCCTGTGGACAATGCTCCATCCCGGTTAAAAAATGGTAAATAAATATTCTTTGACAACAAGTGAGGCATTATTTTATTATTCTTTTCTTGTTGACATATTCTCTTTTATTTTGTGATTAAGGTAGGGAATGGAGTTTCAGTACAACCCATCTATGAGAGGGGGAATGATGTGATCATACTACTGTAGTCTATGGTTCCATATGTTTGTCTGCACATGTTTGAGAGTCTGAATTAAGGTTTTAGTGAAGTAATAGTTTTCTGCTTAGGTTAACTATTGATGATACAAATGCACACATGGCTTCTGTTTTAGCTGTCATCAAGTTAATTAGTTCTGACAAACTGATGTGGGCAAAATGGCATTAACTCATTGATAGCATGTATAAACAAACAATTTAAGCTTCAGGTAGCTCACCACTGTCTAGGTACACAATGAGGATAAATATCAATATAGATGTGATACTTATACATATAGCACAAATGCAGAACTCAAATAATAGCAGTCATCTTCAATGTGCTATGGAGTATCCACCACACAAGTGAAATATAATCCACTTGGGCAGTCTGTCCAGAAAGATTACCAGATCACACAGAGCAGCCATACTGAAGTATGTAACTAAAGTTATGTTCAGCTTCAAGTAAATATTGTTTCAGCAACAGGAGTTCCAGCCATGTTGACAAGTGGTCCCACTCACTTGTAGCTTATGATGAAATTTATTTACTAGTCACTTCCCCCGCCTGCTACAGCAACACTGATGCCTGCCAGCAACTGATGATTTTAATTATTTTATGTGAATGGATCAATTTAAAGTAAATTGAGAAAGACAATCACTTTCAGACTACTTAATCTTGTTACAGGTTAATTTCAGTTAGATTTCTTATCGGTGTTTGCAGTTTCTTTATTTGCATTTTTAAAGACTAAATGCAGAGTCTTCAAATTATAGCCAGACTGCTATCGCTGTAGACTGTCTCATTTTCTTCTTTCAGTGTCATGCTATTTAACTACCTTAAAAATTAAATACAAGAACACTAATAAGTAAATTAGAAGAAAAACAAAGTACACTGCAATGATTCAAGAAACTTCAAACTTATGCTTAAACTAAGGCCAATATACATAGGCAAAACACTAACACCTTTATATTAATACTTTCAGTCTAATCCTAACAGTGCAAATGAACTATATTCTGCTACAGACCCAAGAAAGGTCAAAAGAACAAATAACTGAATTGGACAGGTTTAATGAAACAATCATAGCCTACACCTGCCTGCTTCTTCATGAAACACAAGTGCACACCCACGTACACAAGGAGTTGTAACTGTGAATCATGATATTCAAAACTGAGACCACAAGATTCTAAACTAATTCTGCAGCATTAGTTTTCTTCCATCGGTATGGATGCAATCCATGCCCTCGATGCATCAAACTATCACGGATTTTTTTTTTGACAGCTCTGAAACTCAAGGTGCCACACATTTTCTAAGAACACTTCAGTTAATATGAAACTCTGTTAGGAATAGAGATGAAAGAAAACTTTCCACTCCTGCTTTAAGACTACCTAAGAAATTTGTGAAAAAAACATTCACTGCATATTTTATAAATTACTGCCCTTAAATAATTTCATAAAAAACTTTAGCAAGGCACTGACTGGTCTAAATTAGTTGTTAAAGGATTCAATTTTCTTTTTCCTCTTGCAGCTACAGTTCTGTTCTGTGCATAATATCTATATATTTTCAATGCCATGATACTAACCAAATTACATTATAACACTACTATTACTTCGTGAAAAATAAAGATATTCATGTACCATGATAAAAGATTTGTAATACGGTCACATCTTCAATAACCTGCAGGACTCGTGCTACTAGCATTGACAGCAAATAAAACATGCCCAGGTTACTTGGTACCTTCTTCCTTACCATCAATGCATCACACACCTTGACACTAACCAGCTCTTGTTATAGCACTAAGCTGGGAAGAAAAAGTTAAGACTGGCAAGGAGAGTCCTGGCAACTCACCAAAGTTAGAGGGGCTGGAAAGGGGCTATGGTACCAAAAATGAAACGTTCCCTTACCAATCTTAATCTATCATTCTTCTAAGTGCTTAACTTTGGTATCTAATAGCGGGTTGTTTTTTAATAATGTCTGAGACCGTACCTTTATGTAACTTCCTATCTGGCCACCATCTTAAGGGCATACTACAGATTACAGTAGCCTTGAAAGAAAACCTGGACCTGGAAATCATGCCTAACTTTCAGTGCCTTGCAAAAATATTCAGGAAAGACCAAGATATAGAAACACAAATTCCATCAGTACTGGTATGGAAAGAAACGCTGCAAGTAGTCACAGCTCCATTATATTTGCTTGACAGCAGAATAAAATAAGCCTATGTACTCGGACCTTTACGTGCTCAACATTCTACCTTTCCACTGCACATACCTTTCCCTTAACACTTTTTCCCCCTGCCCCATGCCCTACTGAATACATCTGTGGAATGCATCTCCACTACCCATTCTGACAGTCCACTCTAGGGGGTCAACATCTCTCTATTTGAAAAAGTACTTTGGGAGACCAATAAGTATACAGTTACTCCAAATCTGTTGCTTGTGCCTCCCTCCTCTCTCTCTTCTGTCCCTCCTGATCAGAATGATCTCTTTACATCTTCCAGACATGAGATTGTAAACCTATACAATTCCTCCCATTTCTTCCAGTGTCAAACAACAACTCTAGCTTCTCTAAGCTCTAGTAATATTCCACCCACTTCATCTTGTGGAGCTTCCTAGTAGCTTTCCTCAGATTTCCTTCTATCAGCCCAATATCCTTTTCCTTAAAAAGCCACTAGATCTGCAAGGAGTACTCAAGGTGCAGCATGACCAAGGCCTTCTAGAGTAGAATCATTACTTTTTTGTTCCTTGAATTTAACCCTGTTAGGATACAACTCAGCATTCCAGTTGTCATTGCTACTACCCCCTACCATTTTCCTACAAATACTTGTCTAGGACAAGTGAGAACAATACCCCAAAATCCTTTTTAGGCATCTTTACTAAATCATCTATCTCATTTTTCTTTAATCAGAGATCATGGGCGAACACATGAATTAATGCAAAAGAAAAAGCTCAACATTTCCATTGATATTTTCATGCAAAACAAATTGTGGAAAAATACTGAAGTCAACATATTTTGTATTCTGTATTTAAAGGGTTAAGCAGAAAAATGTTCACTGCGTGCAAACTGAAATGTTCTGGAAAATGTTGATCACTGAGGAATGCAGGAGTTAATCTTAAACTGCTGATAAAGTTAATGGTGCAAGAATAACTGTGGTACTGGCTGGTAAAAACAAGTAATCAAACTATCAATTTTAATGAAAGTCTTCTGTGCTACGTGTATGTACGTGCAGGAGGGTCTATATAAGGAGAACTTAAAGTACAAGTAGCCAGACTGCTGGCATATTACTATCATGTAGCAGATCTCCATGCATGTAAAATAAAGCTGTTTTACTTGCTTACAAGAACTTGGTGTGATTCTTCCAGAATATGTTAGAAGAGTAAAATCTTCGACATAACTGGCTAACGGGCATGGCTCCCTGCACGGCGAATCGAACAAAGAGAGGCTGAAAACCTGCGCAGGTGGAGAGAGATCAGGCTCTCCTCGAATGAAAGACCTCCAACTGAAACAGGTTGAAATTAGAGGCCAGTCACTCTTTCCAGATTCAATCCGTGAGGTGGCAGCGAAACAGGGCGGAGGAATCACAAAGGTAAGCAAAAAGAAAAGCTATTTTTTGTTGTTTCTGATTGGAATTTTTTGTCTAAATTTTAAGGGACTAGTCAAGGGAGAAATTGAATTTTCTCAAAGTATAAGGGGTATATGTGAATAGATTCCATATACAAGAGTTCTCAGGAACAGGAATAGTTTCTCGTAAGAGAAATGGGAACAGGAACCAGTTGCGCCAAAGGCGACGACAAAACCGAGGATGAAAAGTTTATGTTTGATTTACACCCAAAGAATGTAAAGTATTTAGATAAATGGAAAAAAGAACATGGGTTTAGTGGATGTTTAAATAAGTCAGAATGTCAAAATCTAGTAAGATTACTGCGCAAACAGGCAGGAAATAAGACAAGGAAGCAAAAGAAGGTAGGGATTCCCCAGGCACAGAAATGGCTGGAGGAAGCAAATAAAAGACATAAGGAACAAAATTTGAAAAAAGGGTGTGGTAATTCAAGTGAAAAAGATGTGTACTTTGTTCAAAAGGAAGATAATGAAACTTCCATAGTCAGTCGTAGTCACCAGAATCCCTTGGCCCCTCCCATCCAGTATCCAGACCCTGCACAGGTTATTGAGGTGCCCCCCGACCAGGACCCACCGCAATACCAGGCTTCGGTGGGTGGCCCCCCCACGCCACGTATTATATTACAGAGAGAGCCTGCCAACACTCTTGACTTACGCAGCGGAAGTATTAGGAGAGAAGGGCACTGGAAAATTAAGGAGAAGGTAGATCAGGAAGGAGAGGAATACCCACTGATAGAAGTGGCAAATCCTCAAGCAGGCGCAGAAGGCGAGGGTCCTACCATATTGGTCTACCGACCGTGGACCCGTGATGATATCCGAAAAGCGGTAGAGGGGATTCCCCATCCAAAAGTAGATATGCGTAAATTCCGTACAGACGTAGGGGGCATGAGAATGAGTTATAGATTAAACGCTGTAGAATTTGAACAAGTAATAAGGCAAATCCTAGGACCTGATTGGCACCTTATTTGCGGAACTTGGGACCCCCTGCTACCAGAGGAAGGGGGAGCCTTGCCGTTTAACTCCGAAGTGTGTAGAACCAGAATAAAGACTCTCCTAGATAAAATAGAAGAACATTGGAAGCCCAAAGCAGATTGGACTTGCATTAATCAATGCGTTCAATCAGATGACGAAACCGTAGACAATTATCTACATCGTCTCACACAATGTTTTGATGCTCATAGTGGGTTGATTAAGGCAGAAAATCAGGCAAATGACTCGCCCTATGAACAGCAACTGAAAAATGCATTCCTAAAGGGCTGCAAGACAGCCATTGGTAACTTTATACAAAAGCATATGATCACACACAGGACAGCGTCTACAGCCCCTTATGGATTATGCTAGACATGCTGAGAAATACCTGAAGGAAAAAAAAGATAAAAAAGCCCAGACTTTTACAGTTAGTGAAGATGGAACTTTAATGTTAGTTCAAGGTTCCGCAAATCACGGAAGAGGGCGTGGCAGGGGAAGAGGACGAGGACGGGAGGCATAAGTCATTCTGAGGATTTCGAGGGTAGGCAAAAGAGGGGAGTGTTTTAAGTGCGGTAAGAAAGGACATTTCGCCAGAGATTGCAGAGGACCGGAGAAACCGATGGTTGCTTCGGTGGTACCGCATGACTATATGACGGTCAAAAGACGTAGATGGAGGGTATGAGGAAGAAGAAGAAAGTGAGAATGGGGAAGTAGGTACAAGTGAAGACGATGGGTGGGGACAGGAAATGGCAGAAAATGAGAAATATCAAATGGTAAATCTAACAGCACTAGCATCAACTATGCAATTGGAATCCCAACCAGTGATCACATTGCAAGTTGAGGGTCGAGACATAGAATTTCTTTGTGACTCAGGGGCTTCACGAACGTTAGTCAGAAGTACTGCCATATCATCCGAGGTTACCTCGGATGAATATGTGCTTGTAAAAGCAGCAAATGGTCGATTTACAAAGAGCCATTGTCCAAACCTCTGTGGTTTACCGACCCAGAGACGAACCAAACCATACGGTTCCGAGTAATAATTTCAAAAATCTGCCCAGTACATTTACTAGGAAGAGATTTAATGCAAGTGTTCGGTATAGCAGCCGTCCCAACCTCCACGGGATGGTGGCAAGGAGAATAGAACTGAATAGTGCAATGCTATTAGAGGGCAGGGAGATCTCCATTACTGGTATAGTAATGATTTGATAGAGACAGGCCCCAGAGTGTAGTGACAGCTCTTACAAATTTGGCATTAAGCAAATACGGCATAACAAATCCGAAGGTGTCAGATCCATTACATTGCACAATATATTACAGAAGATGTGCGGACCTGATTTAGAATACGAAAAGAAATTTCTTAGTTTTAAAGTCACCAAACTAGTATTGCATAGCCTTTTTGGGACACACTAGGTAATTCTGCAGTCACATGTAGCCTTACAAGGGATATGCAGCTGCTGTATAAGAATGAATTAACCACACATATTTCAGTCACGGAGGGTGAAGGAATGTCATGGTACCTCGTGGGTAAGAAAATAACTGAATGGGTAGGATGGACACCAGAACAGTTGGCAGGTAAGGGCATTCAGGTTCAAAAACTTAACTGGGTTACACAAGCCAGACCGACCGTGCACCTCAGGGAAGACAAACCGATACAATCCCCTGGGACATTATGACTATGTCTCCTTACCCCATGGAAGAATCTCAATTGCAGATGATTCCAAACTCATTATGGTCGCAGGGTCAGCACGATATCGGACTGATTAGAACGGCAGGACAGGTAAAGATTACACCCAAGTCAGAATTTAGACCTCATAAACGGCAGTATCCCTTGAGCAGAAAGGCAGAGGAGGGCATTTTACCAGTAATCACAGCACTTTTGAAAGCTGGAGTATTAATTCTGTGCACAGCCTCACCGTGTAATACGCCCTTATTTCCAGTAAAAAAAACGGATGGGACATGGAGGATGGTACAAGACTTACAGGCAATAAATGCCACGGTGGTACCTCGGGCCCCCATAGTCCCGGATCCGTCTATTCTGCTGAACGATATCCTTCCAACGGATAACTACTTTTCTGTAATTGATATCAGTAATGCCTTTTTCTCTATTCCCTTGCAGGAAGATAGTAGATTTTGGTTTGCATTTACGTTTATGGGCAAGCGTTATACCTATACCAGGTTACCGCAGGGATACTGCGAAAGTCCGACCATCTTCTCACAAGAGATGTCCACCAATTTGGCTCAGTTCCAACCAGCCCAAGGGTGCCACCTACTGCTGTCGTGGATGATATCCTCCTGGCCGCGACTACGGAAGAACTCTGTAAGTCCGAGACTATTCGACTACTACACTTTCTGGCACACGAAGGACATAAGGTAAATAAGTCTAAGTTACAATTTTGTAAATTAGAAGTACGTTACCTGGGTTATACTATCTCTGGGAAGGGCAGGCGATTAGATGACAGCAGAAAGAATGCTATTTTACAAGCCCCCATGCCAACTACAAAAAAGAAATGATGTCCTTTTTAGGCATTACGAACTTCTGTCGTAGTTGGATTCCCAACTACGCCAAGAAGTGCACCCGCTATCAGACTTAATTTTGCAATACCGATGGCGGCAAAAGATTTGCTGCACTGGACAGACAAGGCAGTACAGGCATTTACTAGGATCAAGCAACTGATAGCTGGGTCAGCAACATTGGGGTTTCCAGATTACAGTAAGACCTTTATACAGACTGTAGATTGCAAGCAGGGATTTATGACATCTGTTTTAATGCAAATGTATGGAGATAAGTTAAGACCATTGGCATTTTACTCCAGCAAATTAGACTCAGTAGCACGAGCATTACCACACTGTGTGCAAGCAGTAATTGCAGCCGCTTTGGCGGTACAAGCGTCTGCCACGTTGGTATTGTTCCATGATCTTACGTTAAAAGTCCCACACACTGTAGCAGTCATCCTTCTGCAGGACAAGTTAACATTTCTGTCACCTAGCAGACATTTATCTTGTATGACTACGTTGTTATCGCAGCCACACATGACAATTGAGAGATGCACTACCTTAAATCCAGCGACATTGCTACCTGTTGCTGAAGACGGTATTCCGCATGTATGCTTAGATCTCATACATTCTAAAGTTCTACCAAGACCGGATCTTAAAGATCAACCCTTACTACATGCGGACTGGACACTGTTTGTAGATGGGTCAGCCAAAAACAGAAACAGGCACCACGCAGGTAGGGTATGCAGTTACTACTGCAACTCAGATAATAGAGGCAAGACCACTCCCGGGAACTTATCCGCTCAAGCAGCGGAACTGATTGCTGTGACAAGGGCATGTCTCCTTTCAGAGGACAGGAATGTCACTATCTATACGGATAGTCAATATGCCTTCTCTACGGTGCATGTGTTTGCTCAGCAATGGAAAAATAGGGGATGGTTACAACCTCGGGAAAGACATTATGCACAAAGACCTAATCCTTGAATTACTACAAGCCGTCCAACGGCCACGGGGTTTGGCCATCTGTAAATGCGCTGCTCATACCCGTGCTAAGGACCCGGTATCACTTGGTAATGCCCTAGCAGACAAAGCAGCCAAAGAAGCAGCTATGTCCAGTACCTTTTCACTTGAAACCACACCTACAGAATTACAACCAACAGATAAATTTGATTTGCAAACCTTACAAGTCATGCAGGAACTTAGCACAGTACAGGAAAACAACGCTGGACTAGGTATGGTGTTAGGCAGAACAAAGGAATCTATGTGGGACCGGATAATAAATATGTTTTGCCTACTAATCTTTTTAGGTATGCAGCACTAGTTGTGCATGGCCCTTCCCATCTGGGCCCTGCAGCTATGGTTAGAATTATCCACCTTACCTTTTGGACCAAGGGTTTCATTGCATATGCAAAACGTTTTTGTCTATCCTGCATAGTATGTGCTAAATACCACGGGAGGGGTCAGAGTTGCTCGGCATCATTTCCAACACCCCTATCCTTTTCATACAATATGTATGGACTTCACCGAATTGACCCGCACAACTAAAGAAGTTTGTGTTAGTAATAGTAGATGCATTTACTAAGTGGGTTGAGGCTTTTCCGGTGACACATCCGGATGCTCAATCAGTGGCTAAAATTTTGGTCAATCACATCGTCCCGCACTTTGGACTTCCTACACGCATCTACTCTGACAACGGCACACATTTTGTCAATCAGATCATACAGAAACTGTCTACAGTTTTCCAAATTGAATTGAAACACCATTGTGCCTACCACCCACAGTCAGCAGGGTTGGTGGAACGCCATAACGGCATTCTAAAAGGCAAGTTGAGAAAACTCATGGCCGAGGCACATCAGTCTTGGATTACCTGTCTACCTCTAGCCCTCCTTTCCATGCAAGACAACTCCCACCTCAAAAGGAGTCACCCCATTTGAGTTGTTGTATGGGAGACCTTATTACCCGCAGTGGCAAAACTTGTTGCCTGCGGAACGTGAGGGGTGAGGAGATAGCTGAGTACATGAGGAAAATGCTGACCAATACTAACAGCTGTTTAACGAATGATTGTTTTTCAGGTTCAAGAGACGACAAGATCACGGAAATCAGACCCGGCGAGTGGGTCTGGATCAAAATAATAAAACGCAAGAATTGGGCATCCCCCAAATGGGAGGGCCCCTACCAGGTGCTAATCGCAACTCCAACAGCAGTTCGGATTAAAGAAAGGTCCTCATGGATCCACCTAACGCACTGCAAAATCATAAAACATTTTAAGTTAAATAAAGACTTGAGTTCCCCTGAGGAACAAACAGACAGCAGCAATCATGAAGGACAATAATGAGAATAAGAGAAAATGGTTCTATTGCAATGTTTTATTGTTTATAACTATTGTGATTGTAATATTTCTGTTTTGGACATTTCTGTCTTTTAATGAAGCTAGCCATTCAAAAGAGACAAACACACCAGCTGGCATCCAAACTTTAATACATATCAAGCGATTAAATATGCATATGCATCCTCAATGAATGTCTCAAATTGTTGGGTATGTACTGCAATACCTACTGTACACAGTGGCTTAATGTTAGGGACAGCCCCTCTGGGAATAAATGATACTTGGAATAGTTTGTTGTTTGAAACCACAGAAGTACCACTGAGAGACAAGGTGGCGCTGCCTCTTCTGGGGCGCCAAAATGGAACAGTGTGTTTTCAAAAGATTGGGAAAGTTAAGGTGGGGCTGAGCCAATGTAATTTGACAATAGTTCATAATTGTACCCTAGAAGGGCAGTGTGAGACCAAGTTTGGAGCTATAAAAAAAGACATCAATGTAAATGATATTAGTTTTGTTGAAAAAATGCTGTATGTATATGGCCTGTTATTTAAGGGGCTAAAGCCAAATGGGAGTTATGAATTTGCAACCAATATTACCATCAAAACAAATGATTGTTATTTTATTTGTGGTAGGAAAGCATATAAATGGTTACCATATGGCTGGTCAGGAAGTTGTTTTTTGGGATATCTGATACCAGCTATCAGGCACGCAAATGCGTTGCCTCAAGGTAAAATACGAAATGCACGTTCTCTTAATAAACCTATTAATCCCGTTGGTAACATTGATGCGTCATGGATTTATCACCATGACTTGGCACACGACAGCAGCAAAGGACTCTCACATATGGACCTAGGCGATGATGTAATTGCTTGGGCTGGTATTTTGCCAGCATATGGGACAGTAAAATCCATCTGGGAACTGAGAAAACTGTCAAAACTGTTAGAGACTCTGAGTAATGCGACATTTTCAGCGCTAGAATTGGTGACGGACGAATTATCGGCGATGGGTACAGTAGTGTTGCAGAACCGTATGGCGCTCGATTTCACCCTAGCGAAAGGAGGTACTTGCGCTCTGATACACGAGGAGTGCTGCTCGTTCATTCCTGATAACGAGCACGCGATTCAGAGCCATCTTGAAATAATTCAACAAGTTTCTGAACTGACAACCTGGTCCAAACCCCTTGACTGACTTTTTCCAAAATCTGTTTGGAAACTGGGGTTCTGTGTTGATGAACATTTTAATTGCTGTATGTGTTGGTGCAATCATATTTTTGCTGCTTGGCTGCTGTTGCATTCCATGTATCAAAATGATAATATCGAAGGTTATCTCTGCCAATGCTACAAAAGCATATTTCTCTGATTATGAGAAGGTATACAACGTATCTGGGATTGTGTAAAATAAACAGTATACAAAATGTTGTAAGGGGAAATGTGGAAAAATACTGAAGTCAACATATTTTGTATTCTGTATTTAAAGGGTTAAGCAGAAAAATGTTCACTGCGTGCAAACTGAAATGTTCTGGAAAATGTTGATCACTGAGGAATGCAGGAGTTAATCTTAAACTGCTGATAAAGTTAATGGTGCAAGAATAACTGTGGTACTGGCTGGTAAAAACAAGTAATCAAACTATCAATTTTAATGAAAGTCTTCTGTGCTACGTGTATGTACGTGCAGGAGGGTCTATATAAGGAGAACTTAAAGTACAAGTAGCCAGACTGCTGGCATATTACTATCATGTAGCAGATCTCCATGCATGTAAAATAAAGCTGTTTTACTTGCTTACAAGAACTTGGTGTGATTCTTCCAGAATATGTTAGAAGAGTAAAATCTTTCGACACAAATGCATGTTATCTTAAACAGTTTCCACTCCAATATTACATAAATTGCTCTATTCCAGCCTTCCCTTAACCTCACGCCTCCTCCTGTACATTATTTTGCTTTTACTGCTCTCGCAGGTATCATTTACTTCTATGTAATTTACTCCCTCCCAAATCTGAAGATCCGAATTCCATTTTTCTTTTAACTATTCAATACCAATATTACACTTTAAGATCCTAAATTCTACTTTACAGGATAAGCCTTTTTGGCAGCTAATAGCATTGAACTTAGATCCTCTTATTTTGTCAAGGTAATTCAGTTCCTACATGCCAACTCAAAATAATTATTCCCCAAGTTCCAGGTATTTGTTCCTCTAACACTGCTAACAAAGTACTCTGTGGGAAAACAACACAAGACCTTTTTTTCCCTCTCAGTTGTCAATTCTATTCTTCCTATCTGACAGTTGCCACTAGAGTTGTGGCCTACCAGCAGCAATTTGCATTTGTTTGCAACGAACTACCACCTTTATGTTGACACATTTAGCCTTGCCAAATACTTTTTTGCACTCCAGCCTCTTCCACTGCTGCATCTATTTTGCCATCATCAAACAGGTTAAACTTTGTTCATTAGTCCTTCAGATATGCAAAAGAATCACAATGAAGAGTTTAGAACCCCATAAATCATTTCCCTACTTCCTGACACTGTCCCTTCAAACCAAAAGCTTATGAGTTGTACAATTTCACCATGCAGCTATCAAGATCCGCAGACTTGGTTCCACCTCCCCTTGAACTACTTCAAGTTTTCCTACTGGCCTCCTGTATATGCAGGACCTTGGTCAAAGCCAAGGTGGACTTAACTATTGGTACTCCTCCTCTGGCAAGCTCAGCCATAACAGTCATAAAAACTGGGTCAGGTTTGACTAACAGCTCCTTTTGCCTGTGAACCTACTCACTTCTGTCCTGTAGACTGCTGCCCTCTAGAAATGCTATGAGCTTTCCCCAAGGATTTTCTCCATGAGTTTTGCCCATCATTATTTTACATTAAAAGCCAGTAGTTCCTCGATTTGTTTCTGCACCCACTTTGTACAAATATATATAACACTTGGTGTCAAACCCTCTAGCACTTATATACTAGCCAAATATGAAGATCTTCATGGGGCGGGTGCCCCCCAAGTCAAAGGAAGATTAGCAGAAAATATTTACAAACACTAATGCACCACTAACTGAACAATATTTTTGCATTCAAAAGGTACATTCCATCAAGGGTAATCAGCCTTATGCTTAACTTGTGATGGGGTGTCACCCCTGGAGTAAGAGTCATAGGGATTATGACCGCAGACACTCCGATGAGCTGTGGTGACAGGTTCCTGTGTACTATGTCCCAAACTATTATAGGCAAGTATCTGTGGGGGCCGAATCAGTCTGCAGTTTTGATTTGGAAGAGAAAGCTAAGGAAGTTTGCTCGGAAGGTTTGTCACTCACATCACATTCATTGTCTAGTTCTTCAGTAGCCATATTGTCTACTTCAAAGATCTCCTCTTATACAACTTCACTTTCGTTTTCCATAATGGTATGACTGCCCTCAGCACTATTTTCTGAAGTTTGTATAGCAGGGCCTACATCAGTATCGGGTTCTGCAAGAGGCACAGAAACATTACTTAGTCTACTGTTAGGTCTGGGCTACTCAAAATGGCAAGGAATGAATTCCGGTGCATTTACATTGAGATTACAGCCCACGGGGTCTTGAACATCATTATAAAAAAAAACACTGAAACCCAAGTCATCATCACTGTCCTCCTCTCCTTCAGCAGGAGGAAGCATAGGCTCTTGACTATTGGACAGGATAGTTCCTCTCCGCCTTAGCCTTCTGGATTACCTTGAGTTAGGCTTCTGCTGAGCCATTCTGGGTTCCGGATTAATGAGTCTCAATGATTTTGCCAAAGGCATTAAATTGTTTCGGTGCCAGGTTTTAATGAGTCCTTCTTTCCCCTCAGGAAAAACTTGGTAGACAGGGATATTAGGTAGCACAGAACAAATTATGTAAATCTCAGATCCCCAGCGGTCAGCTAGTTTATGCTTTCCTTGTAGTCCCTAATTTCTCAAAAGAACTCTGTCCCCTGGCTGCAAATCATGCATCTTTCCTTTTTTGTCATAGTGAGCCTTATTTCACTGATGTCTTTGTCCTGTTGATTTTTCAGCAAGCTCATAAGCCTGTCTGAGGTTCTTCTCAAGTTTCTCCAAATTACTGCCGTGAGATCGCACTGATGTATCATCAGCTGTGACTCCAGAGGTGATGTCAACAGGAAGACGAGCTTCTCTTTTCTCTTCCAAATATTAGGAAATAAGACAATAATCCTGTAGCATTATTTTTAGTACTGTTGTAAGCATGCACCATTGTGGCTACACGTCTACTACATTGACCCTTCTCAGCAGATAGTTGTCCCAAACATGTCTAGTAAAGTTCTGTTGAAACGCTCAAGCTGAGGATCCCCTTGAGGATGATGAGGAGTGTTCATAGTTCATAGTTTCATAGTTTAGTACTAAGCTAACTGCCCTTGCGAGCCATTTTAAGCCTAGCCAATTATCCCTTGTGAGACTCAAACCCTGTACCTTGTGTTTGTAAGGCAAACACCTTAGCCATTAAGCCACCTTCTGTGGTGCGGCCTTTTTGGACTCGCAACAGAGTGAGTAGTTAATGGACATGCTTGTTCTCAAAATCACGTCCTTGATCAGAGTGTATCCTTTTTGGCAGGCCATACTGTGCAAAGAACTTCTCAACTAGTAGTTTCGCCACTATAATAGCTTTCTGATCGTGAGTGGGAAATGCTTGAGCGTACCTGGTATAGTAGTCTGTCACCACCAGCACATTACTGATCCTGCCTTCATCCGGTTCAATGCACAGAAAATCTATACAGACCAGTTCCATGGGTCCACTACTTTCCATTTGACCCAATGAGGCAGCTCTGGTCGCAGAGTCTTTCTCTGAATGCAACTTAAGACATGTACGACAATAATCCTCAACATCTTGCTTCATGCATGGCCAGTATCTCGCACCAGACCCATAGTTCTGTCATAACCAAGATGACCATGTTCATCATGCAATGACTGGAGTATTACTACTCTATACTTCTGAAGAAGCAACAATTGCCATTTCTCACTGCCCAGTGCACTGGGAAATCTCCTACACACCAGTCCATTCTGAATCTGGAGTCTGTCCCATTCATTGGCCAAATGTCTTGCCAGAGGACGCATATCCATGCAAAGCATATTAACTAGTTTCTTTTCAAAAGCAGCTACCACCAGCTGACCGAAGGGGACTTCTCTTTGATCTCTCCTGAGGTCACTGTTACTCAATGCTGGTATAGATGAAGCCTGCAAAGTGACCAGATTACAGTAAGCTTGAAGTATGCTTGCTGCTGACAGACCCAACTTCTGAGCCCAACATAGGTTCATAGGTTCATACTAGGCTATCTGCCCTGAGGCAATTATAAGCCTAGCCTGATTCTGTATGGCTTATGCCACCCCTTGATTTGAGTATACTGTGCCCTTTTTAAGGTTTAGTTTACTGTGCCTCTGTCTAATAGTGACACGGGAGTAATCCCTGGGACAAACCTACGATCCCCCATCCACCTATCGAGATTCTTCTTGAAGAGATTCAGTGAGGTGCTCTGCCTCACATGAACTGGAATTCTATTCCAGAGTGAAGGGAGCCTCTGGGTTATGAACCTGTCCCTCCAGCAAGTTCTATTTATTTCTGTGCTGAGGTTCAAGTCCCTCTAAGGGATTTAGATTTACTGAGGTGGAGCATGTCCATTAATTCTGGATTTGACATAGCTTTGTATGTCAGGCACAGATCGCCTCAAGTAGGCGGTATGCAACTGAGTAGAGCTGGAGTTTTTTTAACCGAGCAGCATATGGCATCTGTTTGAGACCCTTGATCCTCTTGGTGAGATACTTTTGGGGTCTTTCTAATTGCTGCAGTTGTCGGGTAAGGTACATCCCAAAAGGGGCATTGTATTCTATGATGGGCCTGATGAGGGATGAATAAAGGGGCACGATTACCTCTCTTGATCTAGAAGTGAAACCCTTCGTGATGAGGTGGGCTATGTAGAAGGTCTTTCTAACCACTTTGGCAATGTGGTTTTCAAAGGAGAGATTGCTATCAACTTGGGTCCCCAGGTCCCTAATAACTTTCTCTGTACTTAATGGGTTTCCGCCTATGTGGTAATGTGTGGGCACATTGTTTTTGCCAAAGGGTATGACTATACATTTTTTGGCATTTAGCTTTAAACCATGGCGCTGGCACCAGTTATCTGTCTCTGAGACCTTTTTGAAGGATGTTTGTGTCAGCTGGAAAGTTGATTATGGCGCCCAGTTTGCAGTCGTCTGCGAACTTGGTGAGCCATAGTCCTCCCACATTTGCCTGTACCTCGGAAAAGTATATACCGAACAAGAGTGGTCCCAGGACAGAACCCTGCAGAATGCCACTTGTGACCGGTTTAGAGTCTGACATGGCTCCAGCAACTCTCACTCTGTGGGTTCTGTCTGAGCCAGTTTGCGACCCATCTTGTGACATGGGGGTTTATATTTAAGCTGGATAGCTTATCTATGATGCCCAAGTGGGGTATTGTGTCAAATGCCTTTGCAAGGTCCAGATAGGCTGTGTGGACTACCCTCCCTTCATCTATGGCTTTGGTGACTGTTTCGAAGAAGTCAACCAGGTTCAAAAGGCAGGATCTGCCCTTGACAAAGCCGAACTGGGTAGGATCTAGTGTCTGTAGGTCCCCAATGTCTTTGTTTATGAGCTCCATGATGATCCTCTCCATAGCCTTGCAGACTAAGCTAGTCAGGCTTATGGGGCGATAGTTTCCAGGGTCCGTAGAGGCTCCACCTTTGTGGAGTGGGACCACTGTTGCTGTATGCCATTCTGTGGGCACATATCCTGTAGTGAGGCTGAGATTGTATAGCTGTTTTATTTCTGGGATTAGTTCCTCTTGGAGTTCATGTAGGATGCAACCTGGGACACCATCTGGTCCCATGGAAGCAGTGTTTTTTGCTTTGGAGAGGGCAGCCTTCACCTGAGCATCAGAGATGTTTGGGAGGCAGCCCTCTGCTGGGATAGATACTTGCTCTTTTGGGGGGGGTAGAGAAGTTTGCACTGAACCTGTCTGCCAGGATATTGGTGATGTCTGTGGGTTCAGTGTATTTTTTGTCATTTAGAATCAACTCGGAACAAGTCTGGGAGTTGCATCCCAGGTTTCTAACATAACTGAAAAAAGCCTTATGATTGTCTTTGGTGTCCTGTGCAACTTTTCTCTCGAAGCTGGCCTTGGAGGATTTTATGAGGGATCGTAATGTTTTGCTAGTACTGATCAGAGATGCCTTCCTTATTAGGGATTTTGCTCTATCATGTAGTAGCTTCCTCCTTCTGTTGTACAGTTTATTTATGGCAGGGGTCCACCAGACTGGACGCCTGCCTTTGGATGATTGGGTCTTGGTTTTGTTTGGGATAGCATGATCCATGCATTCCTGGAGATGTCCGTAGAATGCGTTTATATAGGATTCTGCAGTTTGGGCCATAGTTTCCACTGGCCCTGGGGCCTTGAAGGATTCCACTTCGGTTTTGAGAAGTGAGAAGTTCGCTTTTGAGAAGTTTTTCACTGTGGTTTTCTGGGCTGGGGTGGGGTCGGGATGTGGACATCCAGTGAAATTAATTTATGGTCTGATCTTACCAATGAGGGATATACTTCTGGTGTGGAGCATAGAGTCCCCATGTTGGTAATGATCAGGTCTAGTATGTTGTCCCCTCTTGTGGGAGTGGTGACTAGTTGTTCCATAGCATTTGAGTTTAGAATTTCCAGGAACCTTTGGACTAAGGTGCTGGGGCTTGAGTAGTGCTCCCAGTCAATGTTTGGGTAGTTGAAGTCGCCCAATATAATGGTGTTCGGAGAGATCTTCATGTTCTCCAATGTTTTCAGGAAAGCCGAGTGGGATTCCTGACTTTGAGAGGGTGGTCTGTAGGATGCTATAAACTGAAGAGCAGTCTTGCCCACTGTTAGTTGCACATGGATGGTCTCCGATACTTCGTGCAATGCCACTGACCTGGAGGTGTGGATATCCTTGATAAATATGGAAACTCCCCCTCCTTTTGTGGTTCGGTCCGGGTTTTGGGGCCGAAAAGCATGATATGAGGTATAGCCTTGGTAGTGCTGGGGTGCTCTCTGGAGCCTTAAACCAGGTTTCTGTCACTGCACAGATATCGATGTTCTTCATACTGAGGAGAGCTTCGAGTGTGTGCATCTTGAGGTTAAGACTTCTGGCATTTAGCAGCATTACCCTTAGTTTCTTGTTCCTTGTGCTGTCTATGGGGGTGGGTTTGACTTTTGAGCCTTGCCTAAAAAAGGCACTATGGGGGTGGCAAGAGCCTTTGCCAATATCCGAAAGCCCAGTGGTGACAGGTGCAAGCCGTCCCTACTGAAGCAATGTGGCTTGTCGAGCATGTCATCCCAGGCTGACAGACACTGGATCCCCTTTGAATGACACCAACATTTTAGCCAATTGTTAAAATCGATCATTTTGTCTTTGTACTGTGGCATCATTCTAGGTGAGGGTAAGATGCTGCTCAAGGTCAGGGTCATACCAGCCTAGGCTACATGATCAGAGAGCTCCTCTATGTCTCTTTTCATGTAGTCCAGGGAGGTACGTCTCAGGTCATTCACACCAGCATGTACAATGACTGAGTCATATTTGTATTTGCTTTGGAGTGACCTGAGTGCTTGCGTTATGTGGCGGATCCTAGCACCCGACAGGCAGCTCACCGTGACCTTCTCTTTAGTCAGCCTGGTGAGCGGGACGTCAGTGTGTCTGACAATAGAGTCACCTATTACAAGAGTATCAGGTGTGTTATTCAGCCTTAAGGGCTGTGGCTGCTTGGCACACTGACTTTGTGGGCTATGTGTTGTGTGTGTTTTTTTTTTGAGGTAGCGTTTGCTTGGATGTCTGCTTTGGAGGTCTCTGTTGCTTAGGTAGATTTTTATTTAGAGCCTCCGAGTATGTTTTTGTGTATTTATGTGTTTGGTTCGCTGATGTGGTGGGACTATGTGATACTGGAATTGTGTTGTGTGAGGTTACCTTCTCCTCCTGACTGGTTACACCAGTTTTGAGATGAGAGAGCTCAGCCTCCAGTTTGGCTAAATAGTTGCATCTCTCACATATATTTGAACCTGTTTGGAGGAGGAGAGGGTTGTCCGTGTACATGAGACAGTTGTAACATTGTCTCAAAATTCCCAGATTCACCAGCTGGACTGGAGAGGAAACCATTGACTGACCTTTGGACATGCTAGAGTAATATAGGGAAACTGAATTTAAGACGGACCAATAGAGGACAGGGTAATCTTAGAGAGTATAAGAGTAAGTAGTGCTTATGTTTTAATAGTGCTAACTTGTAGGATTACTTAATTGGACCAGTGAAGGGCCTTAGAATGAGAATATGGTGTTTAAATTGAGAGATAGAGCAGTTCTAAGGGAAAAAGTGAAGGGAAGACTTTGTGGAGCCAGTAATAGTTTAAACCCAATTAGGCGGCGCTGCCCGCTGTTGCGTTATGCACAAAAACGTGCAAAAACACGCAAAAGAGGGTTTTAAGAAAGGAAGATGGAGGAGTTTTGGAATTGACCCAAAATGGTCAATAAAACTACAGTTTCAAGTCAGTAACCACTCCCACAGGGGCAGGCAGGCTGCTCAATGTTTTTCACTGCCACTGATCAACAGAGAGACTTCCCTTTAGCCCAAGCAAAAAATGGCCTCACAGAAACTTACAAACAGTTCAAGAACAGCAAGCCTGTAACTGAACTTTTTTAAATCTCAGAAAAGTGGGAAAAAAGCAAGATTTTTTTTGTTTTTTTCAGAGATAGCAGAGGTTCACAAGTCTCAACAAGTTATAACAGTGCAGTAAATGACCCCACACAAGAGTGCTAGGCCAAAGATAGATAAAATGCAAGTTTTGAGAAAAAAACGATTTTAAAAATAAGTGCAAACAGGAAATTCAGCAAACAGCTCTAGGTTGTGCTCTAAATACAGTTACTAATGCAGAAATCAAGTTTAACAAGCCAGAAAATGCTCAAAATAGGCGGCTATGTAGAAAAACTTAGCAAATAAACAGAGGAAAAATACTTAAAATCTCAAAAGTGGCTCCTTTCTTCTCTCAGCGTTTTCTCCTCTTGGTGGGTGCTTCACCAACAGCCAACAAGCCTAAAAAGACGCCAAAACCACGAGGCAACCAGGTTTTAAGAGAGGAACATGAAGGAGTTTTGGAATTGACCCAGAATGGCCAATAAAACTACAGTTTCAAGTCAGTAACCACTCCCACAGGGGCAGGCAGGCTGCTCAATGTTTTTCACTGCCACTGATCAACAGAGAGACTTCCCTTTAGCCCAAGCAAAAAATGGCCTCACAGAAACTTACAAACAGTTCAAGAACAGCAAGCCTGTAACTGAACTTTTTTAAATCTCAGAAAAGTGGGAAAAAAGCAAGATTTTTTTTGTTTTTTTCAGAGATAGCAGAGGTTCACAACTATCAACAAGTTATAACAGTGCAGTAAATGACCCCACACAAGAGTGCTAGGTCAAAGACAGATAAAATGCAAGTTTTGAGAAAATAACGATTTTAAAAATAAGTGCAAACAGTGTGTTGATAACCGGTTGCAATCTGACACACAGCTCTCACCCCTGGGGCTGGAATTTCCACCCATTCATCGTCGGGGTTTAAATCTCCCTGAGGTCTTCTGGACAGACCATCAGCATCTCCGTTTTCATGTCCTTGGCGGTATTTCAAACTAAAATTATAGTTGCATAGAGCTGCCATCCACCTGTGGCCAGTAGCATCTAGCTTTGCAGTGGTCTGGATGCATGTCAGAGGGCTGTTGTCAGTCTGCACTTCAAATTCAGCCCCACAGAGATAGTCATGCAGCTGGTCCACTAACGCCCACTTTAAGGCAAGGAATTCCAGCTTGCGTGCAGGGTAGTTTCTTTCTGTGAGGGAAGAACTCTGACTGATAAAAGCCACAGGTCTCAGCTTCTTGTCATACTCCTGGTAAAGGACTCCTCCTAAGCCATCCCTACTAGCATCCACATGTAAAGTGCATGGCTTTGTTGAGTCAGCATATGCCAGCACAGGGGCATGTGTGAGGCAATACTTAAACTGTTCCAACGACTCTTCGCACTCTGGAGCCCAACGACTCTCAATGAGTTCTACAGAACATCTTGGTCCCTTAGGCTATTTCACAAGGATATCTTCATCTGCTTTCTCATCCTTTCAGAGCAAATGGTTGAGGGGTCTTGCTATCTTTGAAAATCCTTCCACAAACCTTCTACAGTAACTGCAGAACCCAAGGAAAGATCATAGCTCTGTGATAATTTTGGGTCTGGGCCAAGATGTCACCACTTCAACTTTGCTGGGATCTGTGGATATTCCATTTGTAGACACTACACGTCCCACATAGGTCACTGAATGTTGGAAGAACTTGCACTTGTCCAATGATAACTTCAGGCCTTCCTTCTCAATCCTGACCAATACCTTCATCAGTCTTTCCTCGTGCTCCTCTAGGGTCCATCCAAAGACAATGATGTTGTCCATGATTCAAAATCTTTCCTCTCCCTGAGGTGTGGCTTGTTTGTCAGAAAAGAAACGCAATTTGTGGTAGCCAAACCCAGTGAATGGCTGTGTAGACTTTAAGCATTTTTCTACAATACTTCCCAAAGCATTCAAAACTTCAGGCCCTATAGTACTTATGGGCAGTGAAAGTGCAGCTTCTGGGTTCATGTTTCTGCTGAATGTGCTTTCCACACATACAGGGGAATAGGGTGGAGTCCAAGGCAGTACAGGCAGTCCTGGACAAGCCCCCAAATGTAGCACACCCGCAGTTGTAGCTGAAGAGATATGGGTTCCTTCCTACCTGACTCTGGTGACACTCCTAGGCCCAACACACACCAGGGTGGCAAGAGGGGCAGATTTTATTCTAGGTGATGCATTTAGTTTAAAAAGGCAATAGCACAACCATAAACAAATTATTTTAATAGTGCACCAGTTAGCAATAAAGCAAGGTGAGATATGCATACAATAAAAACATATATTCACCCTCTTCTCCAGAACTCAACAGAAGAAAGTCTTGACATTCAAACATATACAAAGAAAGCAATATCAATGAGTAGTAAAAGCTTTATAATGCAGCAATACAAACACGGGAAAAACAAAACAATGCCATTAAGCAATAAAAAAGTCGTAATACAACAATAAAGATATGAGAAAATGCAATGTATTTGAGCAGCAAAAATTCTTGAAGACAGCAGTACTAACACGAGAAAAATGCATCATCACTGAACAATAAAGATTTATAGTGCCACAATAGAAATATGAGAGAATACAATGTCAGTCAGCAGTACTAACACCCTCTACCCCCTTGATCAATTCTAAACAGACCAACTATGAAACACTCGCTGCCCAGAGACTACTTACAGTTACTGCAGGCATGATGGAGCCCAAGTTGGAGCTCATATGGATCCAATTATTTGTAATCCACAAAGCATTAAGGGGGGGGGACCACAATCTTATAAGAATATAAAATGACGGCCAGAGCCTCTCACCACTCCGTTGAGAATACCCTAGTGACCAGGCATCGTGGTTCCTCTGATGAGAAAAACAGAAAATCACCTACCAGAACTCTGGTAATTATCTATGGCTTCTCAGTACTAGGCCCAAGGGAACTCCTTTTCTTGCTGAATCATAGCAGGCGTGGAACTACTGGTTTCAGACTTCTCTCCTGATTCCACAAAATGCCATATCCAGAATTTCAGCAAGAGACAGACACAATCTGCTACTTCACTTCCCTGTCCCAAAACACTAGAAAAGAAAATCCAGTCATGCTGCAAGGCCCTTTTTCCCTTCAGCTAGTATTCCAGAATCCTCTCTCACTTTCAAAATTGTCTTTTTATATTTCTGAAAAGGAGCTCCACCTTGAGGTGTAATTGAAAACTACAGTCTATAACTTCTACATGAAATACAGTGGGAGCTGCATATTTAAGTAAAAATTCAACAGTCTGTGGACATCCAATTGGTAAAGCTTGTATTCTGCCGTGTTGCCATGACTGGAAAAAATACAGATAATGCAACAGACTGATTTAAATTGGACTCAGAACATACTTTTTGGCAGAAAAGAAGGATTTGTCCTGAGAGCGACTCTGTCTTTGTGGAAGCTCAAATAGGGAGGACAGATAGCTAGAGCTTGCAATTCTGAAACCCTCCTAGTGGAAATAATGGCTGTTAAAAAGATTGTCTTCAGGTTAAAAACTTTAGTGGACAAGAAAAGGCTAGTTCAAATGGAGGGAGAATTAAAGAAGCTTGTACCAAATTTAGATCCCAAGGAGGTGGTGGTTCTCTTATGAGAGGTATTAAAAGGAATGTACCCCTCAGAAATGCTTTGCATAACCTGTGAGACATAATATTGGATCCCATGTCTCCTACATGATAGCTAGATATGGCAGTTAGTTGTACTTGTCTCGTGGCTGCAGCTGCACCTTGATTAAAGGTTTCTGTTAAAAAAATCAAGAATTGCTGATATAGGAGCTGTAAAGGGGTCTATATGGTTTTTGTTAGGTCAACAAGACTATCTCTTCCATTTGCTTGCATAAAGTTTCCTAGTTGTATTCTTATGCGATGAAACCAGAATGTGTCGCACTGGTGGGGATAATTCTGGAAGCCTGGCTAAGATGGGAAGTGGAGCAACCACGCTGTCAGCTTGAGAGTTTGAATAGAGGGGTGGAGCGTTCCTGACTGATGAGTCGGAAGATCGGGTACTGGGTCCAGGATGCAAGGCTCCTCCTGAAGATGGGGCCCATAGGAAAAGAAACTATATCTGACAAAGCCAGTATGGAGCAATGAAAACTAGCCTGAAACTCAACGATTTGGCTTCTGAAGAACTTTGGGTATTAATGGAAATGGGGGAAATGCATAAAGAAGTCCCGGGGCCAATTGTGAACAAGTGCATCCCTTGGTGACTCCCGCGGTGGGGGGATTAGGGCAAAGAAGCTGCTGCATTTGGAGTTCATGGACATGGCAAAGAGGTTGCAGCAACACTGGCCCCACTTGCAAAAAATTTGGTTTGCAATTTCCTGTTTCAAAAACCACTCGTGAGGCATAAGCATTGCCCTGCTTAATTTGTTCGCTATCACGTTGGATTTCCCCAGGATGTGCATTGCAATTCGAAAACGTTGAGAAGACATTGCCCATTGCTATACTCTTCAAGCCTCTACCGAGGTACAGGGGTAAAGGGGTACAGGGGGTAAAGATCTGGTTCCGCCTTCTTTGTTAATGTACCACACCACGGACATGGTCTGTTTGTATTGCAATCGTACCTGGTGGAAGAGGGGTCCTGAATGTCTGCAATGCCAGAAGCACCACTCTCATCTCTAAGACATCGATGTGCAAGTGGTATTCATATTCTTGCCAAGTCCCTTGGACAGTCTGTCCCAGATAATGCCTCCCCCACCCTATCTGGGAAGCATCCGTGGTCACTGTAGCTACAGGTTGGGTAAGATCAAATGGTCTGCCTATAGTTACCTGCGTGGACTGAAGCCACAATCATAGGTCCCTCTTGCAGGTGTCTGCAATTATAATCTTGTGTGACATGGGTAACTCCTGCATGTACCACTGAGCAAAGAGTAGCCACTGTAATATTCATGTGTAGACAAGGTACTGGGATTAATGTTACTGCAGCTGCCATTGAGCCCAGAACGTTGAGCAAGATTGATGCCTGATGGCACAGCGTTAGTACTCTTTCGTGAGGCAGTTTTGCTACCATGTCTTTTGAGTTTAAGTCTGCCCCTATAAAGGTAATATGCTGTGAAGCCAACAAGGCAGATTTTTTGAAGTTTATAGTGATGCCTAGCTCTGAACAAAGGCGAATAGTAGTGTCCCTTACTTTGGTCAGTAAATGCTTGGTGGTGGTGGTGGTGGTGGTTAGGAGCTAGTCATCTAAGTATAGAAACACTCTGAATCCTATATGCCTAAGGTGAGCCATGACTACCGCCATGCATTTGGTAAACACTCTGGGGGCTGTAGTGAGACCATAGGGTAGAGCTCTGAATTGGTAATGACTGGCTCCCAGCCGGCAGCTTGGATATCTCCTGGATCACCTGTCCATCTTTATGTGGTAGCATGCATCCTGAACATCTGTTGACCACATCCAATTGTCTTTTCCCAGAAAAGGGAGTACAGACTGCAGTGTCACCATCCAAAACTTTGTTTTCGTTACGGACTTGTTTAGTTTGCTGAGATCCAAAACGGGCCTCCAGTCCCCTGTCTTCTTTGGAACTAAAAAGAACCTTAAGTGAGTTCTGGATCCGATTTGGTCTGTAGGGACTTCCTGGATGACTTCTTAGCAACCTTTGAATTTCTAGGGTTGCTTGATCCCTTTGACCGGGTGGTACTTCTGGGATAGACCTTGGTGGAAAGGAGAAAGGAATGTTGCACCCCCTGGATATGATCGACCGTACCCATTAGTATTGACTGATGTCCAGCCAGGCTTTTGGGTACAGTGATAATCTCCCCTCAACTGCCTCCAAAGGTTGACAGGTGGGCCTCCTTTCAGGAGCGCTGGAAGGGCCTACCAGAGAACATATCTCTGTCACCCTGATTCTGCAGACCCTCTCTGCTGCGAGGGCGGCATCTTCCATTGTTTTTTCCCCCTCTGCTCCTGCGGGAAAATCACCAAGGGGCATTAATAAAAGAAGAATTGAAGGGTTCAGCAACCTCACAAAGACGCATCCAGGAATGTCTCCTCAGAGCTATTCCTGTGCCTTCTGCCCTGCTTGCTCCATCGGCTGCATATGAAATGAGGTGTATGGAGGAATTTATTACAGAATTTAATGTGGCAAGCTGAAAGTTTACCTTGTCAGGTACCTCTGCAGCTGTAGTACCCTGGAGGGCATCTCCTAGCTCCTTGAGGAGATCCCTCTGAAGTCTGGTTAAGTGGGATAAGTAATTCAGCGACCTAAGGGTTAAAGGCCGCTGAAGAAAATGTACACTTCCCGTATCTGTCCATCAGGTCTATATTAGAATGCCGAAACCTCACTTATGTGAATCCTGAAAGGCCGACACATGCACAGTAAACTGTAACAACACCGAATGTCCTTAAGCGCGAAATTCAAAATATCGAATTGCCATAGTTGGCCAACTCCACCACCCATTACGTACTGCCTACCCAAACAAAATAAATATGAATGTATTACTATATATGCACTTAACTTAACCCGCACCTTAACCCTAAGGTCAGTAACTATTGCACATTTACATTAAGAAGCTATACTGGATAAGGGAATCTCCTACTGATGTTTTACCTCACTAAATATGGTGTGGACAACTATGGTGATTCGGTACTTTGAATTTCGCGCTTAAGGATGTTCTGTGTTCATGTAGTTTGCTGTTTATGTGTCGGCCTTTCGGGATTTACGTAACTGAGGTTTTGTCACTCTAATACAGACCCCCTGTCAGTCGTACGAAAATCCTTATTTGGCGGATGGACAGAAGTTTTGGCTAATTCCTTCTTGGTGGCCATCACCACCATAACATCTACTGGGACACCTTTAGTGAGAAATTTTTTATCCTACGGGGCTGTAATAAATTTGTTGGGCATCCTTGGAACTGGTTCCACAGATTCTGGAGAGCCCGACGCCATTCGACTGACTAGACCAAGGAGCTGGTTGAAAGTCAGAGACACCCAAGAGGTGGAGGGTCGAGATCTGAATGCTTCCAGGTATACAGACTCATCTTCAGAAGGGGAGAGGGTCTTCCAGCCACCTCTCTGCTTCAGGATCTCTAAGATATCTGAAAAGGAGACATCCTCAGAGGGTGGCTGTGGGGACCCCTTCCGAATCCTCTAAGTCCATATCTGATGTGACAGACTCAGGGGAGTCCAGGTGTTTCCTCTTACAAGTTCTCTTCTGAGGGACTTCCTCAGAGGGATACACTGGGGAGGTTTCAGAAGAGAGTGTCTCACCCAATGGGGCGTGCTGGAATGCTGGATCTCTACGCTTGGCTGGAGGAATAGTGTGGAGGTAGGTACTGGCTCTTTAGGGGGAAGAGAGACTGTAGCCGAGGGTGGAACAGTCTGGGGGGACAGTACACTCCTCATCACCTCAAAGGCACCATGGTTCCAGTCCGAGAGAGCCTTTGTCTCCGAGGAACCCGGAGACCTCCCCCGCACCAAGGATGATGGCTCAGAGGCTGATGCGGGCGCTGAACTCACCTGCGCCGAAGCCCCAAGTGGAACAGTCAGATCCGACAAAGATCCGATTCAACTCTCCCCCCAGAACAGATGGAGCGTTGGCTCCCAGATCCCTCGATAGAAGGCAACATCGACTAGATCGGAGCGGAAGTCGGAACCAAGACACCAGGAGAGGTTTTCAGATCCGACGGTTCCACCACAAGGACCTCCAGGCACCCCCAGCTCCGAACTCAGAGTAGGAGAAATGGAAGACAAGGCAGGTTCAAAAGTCGGCTCCACTTCCTTGTCTGCTGGGCTTGAGAGAATTTTTGCTAGGGCCAGTGTACACAGCAACCTCAACCACCTGCTCCACATCATCGTCCGATAAGTTCCTGGAAGATAGAGAGGAATGGTTGGATGATCTATGGCTATTAGCCACTGACTGCAAAAGGGGGACTGTGGCACCGGACTGGCTCCTAGGATGGTGACAGGCTCCTTTTTTGGATCTGAGTTGGTTTCAACAACACAGGGGAACCAAGTGAGACTTAGACTTCTTGTACCCGATAGACTTCGGATCCGAAGCGACTTGTTTTGTTGGTCTCTTCATCGGCTCAGAAACCGGTACCGAAGAAGCTGATTTGTTACAGGACTTATCCAAAGATTTTGAGGCCTGATTCGCTTCGATGACTGTCTCAAAAGGTCCCTTTAACAAGCCCCTGAGTATCAGTTTGCTTTTCTGCTCCTGTAGGACCCTAGAGCTAAAGCCGTGGCATACAGAACAGGAATCCTGTAGGTGAACATTAAAACACAACTAGTGTGCCCGTCTGTCAAACATTTTTTGTGTGCACAAGTCACGCTTTTTGAATCCAGACTGTTTTATCTCTTTTGTAGACTCCTTAGACATCATGAAGATTAGACACAACTATAGTCAACAATGCTAAGAAAACAAAACTATTATGTACAGGTTTATGCAATACACTAAGCACCAACAAACACAAGAGAGGAGACAAATTTTTAGAAGCCTCTAACTAAAATGGCGAAAGTTTCAAAGTATAGGGAGTAAAAAGGCACAGGGAGGGAGCCCTCTAATTAAAACGGGCTAAAATAAAAGGGGACAAAAAAAGAATCCTCTAACTCAAATGGATTCTTTTAAGGAGAAAACTAAATTTAGACAGGATAGTAAAGAAAGGCCTGAGAAAGGAGGACTGCCCACACAGTAACAGAAAAAAAAAAAAAAAAAAAAACAGCGAAAGAACCAACATGCTCAAAACACTCAAAAAAGGAAGCTTCTTGAAATTAACATTACCAAAGGTTTGACATAAAATATCACTAAAGAAGTATAAAATGAAACAGACTTAACCTGAGCCAGCGAAAAGCTATCCCGATGCAGCAAGCGGCAAACAAGATCTGGGTAACTGTCGCTAGGCATGTTGGGACAGGGTGTGGCCTCGAGCTAGTGAAAGCTCTCGAGCTTTAGTATGTGGCTAAGTCAGAACCGATGCTCAGTTCCAAACCCAACCATCAAGAATGAAGGCGAGATAGGACAACATAACATTAAATCTTACAAAGTATGCAATAAGTTGTATCTAAGCAATATGGAACAAAATTTGGTTTGGCAGGTAGAGCACAGGATTAAGTCTATGAACTGCTATCAAGCTGCTTCTCGCTTTCCCTGAATAAGGGATTATGCCCCTTATTTTCCATTTGCCTATAAAGTGATTGTGAGCAAGTCATTTAACAAAACACTGTTCCAGGACCAAGTCTGAAAAGATTCATGTGGATCAGTACTCTGTTGCAGTTACCGACTGTATATAAACAGTCTTATTTATATCCAAAATTAAAAAAAATGAGAACAATCTCTGAGTCGGCAGGATTGTACTAATCATCACACATGACAATTTCAACCACCTTCAGTTTTCAGTGGCATTAAGCAATATCTTTCTGAAAAAAAAAAATTCTAATTACATAATGCAATATCAAATTCACAGATTTAGTTCTTGGGTGCATAGATTTAATCCAAATTAAAAATCCATCCATCATTAGGTATTGAATAATATTTAGCATACCAGTTTATCAAGTATGCTTAGAATATTTAATGTGCTTTTCTAAATTTAATTTATTTTGTTAAAATAGTGCTTAGGAGTTCTATACTTCTTTAAAATGTTCACATTTACCTGATTGCAAGCTTTATGCACAGCAAAAAATAGGCAATATAATATATTCATAAACTGCCAATTCCTCTGGAATCAAACTTATGAAGAATCACTGAGTATAAACTAAACTAATTTGGCAGAAGGGCATTCTTAAAGCTTTCTGTTAGATTCTTGACCATGAAATGCAAGTTCAGTTTTGTTTAATGTTCTTCACTGTTATTGTAAGCAAGATAACTTGCTTAAGTCTTTGTTATAAAGAAATGTAACACAATGATTAGCAACCATCTTGGATTACATCTTTATAATAACTAATTATGATTGGTTCTCAATGGTTACCAATGCTACTAGTATTGCTCTAGTGATAACTAAAACTTGATAGGAGGGGAAGAGACCATTTAAGCAGTAATTCACAAAAAGTAATTTGTTATTAATGAAATAATCACCATTATATTGTACTACGCTAATTGCAGAAGAAAGGGGCAATGTTACAGTTCTATTGGCTATTATTCTATGTAGTTTTAGCAAAGGTTGGCAATTAAATACGTATCATTATAAACCTGGAAAGTCAATATATTTTTTAGCATTCAGAATGAATTTTTTACAAATTCAAATAGCTGGTAAAACCAGTTAGCCCAAGAACAGGAAATACCTTACCATTAATGGCAGGCTTAATCACTGTGTCTTAACAGTGTGACACAATGAAATCGAGAAAAGGTCTGTTGATACATACCCAGCAGTTCTAGCAAATTTATTAAATTTGCCAACAAGATAGCCAATTGTAAAATTTTGATTTTTAATACCCTTTAATTTTGGGGTCAGATAATCTGTCAGAACTAATTCTTGTTAACTTGTTATTCCAGACAATGTTATTAGACCACACAATTTTATTTAACTACTGTTATTGAAGACTCTTGGGGAAGACATTCGATTTTAAACTGATTAAGACATTAAATTTTCAGTTCTGAACAACATTCTAAGTATCCGCATCTATGTTATTAAAAATAAAGTTTTATTATTGGGTATTTAACACCCATATAGTCTGATTTTATAATAAAACCACTAAATTATGTGGAAGTTTTTAAGTACATTATCAGGGCACGGAATTATAACAGTAGAGCTGTCTAACTTACATCTGTAACTAGACATCAAAGTAAATGCAACAGTTTGAATGAGCTGTTTTAGAAATGGTAAAAGTTGTTCAATATCTTACCGTCTTGCAAACAACTATTCTGACTTCAGAAAAGCAAATTTGATTTTATTAACGATTATAAAATAAACCAGAAAATAGGTCCCATATAAAAAATAAGATTAAAGGGAATTTGCAAGATTCTATATGCAACTTTATAAGAATAGCCTTACGTCATGAAGAATGCAAGTCCGGCAACAGTCTGCCATATGTTTAAGTTATTAAAATAAAAAGATTGTGGAGAATGGACTCTAAATTATTACTTAATGAGGAAAGGGATGTGCACCTTATCAAAAGCTTTTGTGGCAGTAAGAACTGAAATCAGTCTTTTGACGCATTCAGCTAATCTTGTGTCAGTTAAAATGTGATCTTGAATTGATCTTATTCTGAAACCTGAATGGAAATGAGAGGTTAGTAAAATGCAAGCAGTCAGAAGTTAGCAGAATGAACTTAAGGAACCCTGTTTGATACAAACTTCCTAACCACTTTTTCACTACCCTTGCTGCCAGAATAGTTAAACCTTATAATCATAATTTAACGGTTAAATTAGTCTAACAGGATGGCAGACCTGTGACTTTCCTTCTTTGAAAAGCATTATTATTATTATTATTAGAGTCTTTCTACATGACCCTGTGACCCCACCCTCTCCTAACATTTTGCTCAAGTTCTCAGACAACTCTATCAAAAACTCTTCCTTCGTTATGTCACATGACCCAGCGGGGAGTCTATCTGTCCCAGGGGTCTTCCCCTTTGGCTGTTGGTCAAGAATTCCCCTCGATTCCCCTGTTGTCATTAGTTCTGCTTGTTCTTTATCTGGTGTAGGAATCCTTAAACCACCAATAAACTCTTACTCCTTATCCGGCAACCTCTGGCAAAACTCTGAACAAAACACAACAACTCCAATATTTCTTCAAGTCATCTGTTTCCATTCTTCCTGTATCAGGTATGTATGATTTATCACATGCTCACTTTTTATTGCCTCAGTTTTTTTTTTTTTTTTTTTTTTTTTTTAGCCACCTTTCTGAAACTATCTTTCCTTTAGTAACTCTTATTTTCGGCTCAGTTCCTCTTCTCCTCCTTGAGTAGTCACCACACTTTTGGATCTGCCCCAGCTGCCTTCTCAGCTCTTTACTGGTCTGCTGCCTTAATTTATTGTCTCAGCTATTCACTTTCCCTTTACTATACCTCCAAATCTTCCGCCATTTGGTTTATTTCCCAAGCTAGCCTCTGGAAATCTCCAGTGCTTCCTTCTTCCCATGTCTTGCATTCTAACCATTTTTAGTAGGGCATGATTAGATAATTCTCTGGAGTATACTATTAATTTGACCCTGTATAAGTTATCTCTTGTGATCCTCTATCCAACCCAATGGTTTTGCATGTTCTGCCTGAAGAGAATGCATGTCCTGGACTTCCCTGAAACTTGCCTGCCACATCCTGTAATCCTTAAGTATGTAGCAAAATATACAACCCATACTCGTTATCTTGTTTAGCTGTGGGCTCTTATAACATCCACCCTTTACAGTCATCACATTCCAATCTCCCAATATCACCATGATTCATAGGTTCATAAGTACCAGAGTGTGTGCAGATTATAAGCCTATTAACCCATATTCAAAAGTTCTCACCAGCCTCAAGGAGGCCAGTACAAGATACACATGGGGAGAATATGAAGCTGCCAATCCAACTACCTTGGTTTACCTTGAACATAGCAAGAGTACATGAATGTGGCAGAAGTTTGTTACAGAGGTGGGGGACAGGCTGAGATATGACTATCACACATATATTTAAACAGGTTTTTTTGAAGATTTAGTTCCTTTAAAATGGTATTCAAGGAAACATTTGTGCCATGAAGAAAAGGGGCAAATTGGGTTAAATCTTTCATGGCCTGAAAGGCTAGAAAGATATCCCCACATACTCATCTGTTAGAAACAGAGTACAGAAAAAGGGTGCCAATCTGTCCTGATAACTAAGATCTTTGAAGCCACTATGAATAATTATTGTCCCAATTCATTCCCTAAAATTATTGCAGTACGCACCCTTGGGGCAATTAAATGGCAACCAGCAAGTATTTAATTCATTCATAAGTGGTTACTAGAACTATAGTCCAGGAGACCACTGAGGAGCCTATCCCAAATTCTCAGTTGCCACTATGGACTGTCTGGTTAAGTGATGTGGTCAAGGTCAAACAGTACGGTGGAAGAATTAAATATGCCAAGGGTTGAGTTAGATGAGGCTCTGTTACTAATAGTTAGGATAGGAGAAGAGATAAAAATGGTGATATATAACTAATCTACAGGAAAGTCCAAAGAAATAAATAGTATTCCTGTTGAAGTTTGGAAGCTAGGAGGGAAAACCAAAGTTCTGTAAGGTTTTAACACTATTTTAAACAGGAGAAGTAATAACATCCTGGAAGAAAATGGTAGTAGCTGTAATACCTAGAGAGAGTAAAGATCCATCAGATCCAGCTTCATACAGGCCCATTTCACTACTAAACCAAGATTATCAAGTGTTAATGTTTACAATGGCTAAAAGAAGGGCAAAAGTGATGCCAAAATTGATAGATATGGATCAATGTAGCTTTGTGGAGGGGAGGCAATCAGACAGTTTCAGAACATTGATGATCCAGTGGGAAGCTGAATCTAAGAAAATACCACTGTTGTTTGTGGGCCCTCATGTAGAGAAAGCATTTGACAGAGTAAGCTAGGACTTTGTGAGCAGGGCAATGCAAGCATTTGCATTCCCTGATTAAATTAGAAGGTTGATTGGGAGGCTATACAAGGGATTGGAGATAATTCAAGTGGATGGGTTCCTCTCTAATTTCTGCTTGATCAGAGGAAACAACCAACGGTGTCCTCATTCCCCTTAGTTATTTGCATTATATTTAGAACCACTGGCAAAGAAAATAAGGGACTCAGAAATTCAAGGTTATAATTGGTATTTTAGTCAAGAAAAGCTGGCTCAATTTGCAGATATTATTTTATCCCTGATAAAACCAAAAAAGGACAATACACTGTGATAGAACATTTTCAGAGAGTTTCAAATCTTTTTGGGATACAAAACTAATGAAGCTAAAACAAAGGACATGTATGTATTCACACACAAATTGGTTCAGCTAAATCCATATTTATGGGGCAATGAGAAAAAGTATTTAGCAGCATGGATTATAAATGATTCCTGTGTGGCAGCTAAGGATACATGGGAAGAGACTAAACAAAAGATAATACACAAACTGAGAAAATGGAAGCTCTGTTAATATGGATAGCAAGACACAAGCAGTTAAAAATGTTTTTAGTCCCTTTAATCTTATACACGGTTCAGGAATATTTTTATCAACCAGAGGAGAAGTTGTGGATAGCAATTAATAAACAGCTGAAGGATTTTATCTGGGAGGGGAAGATGGCAAGAATCAAGTGGAATAAACTGATTCTTCCAAGAGACAAGCCAGATTGGGATTACCCAATTTGAAGGGATATATACCAGAAACCTATAATTCAAAGTGGAAGGTGGTGGTGGTGGTGGTGGTGATGATGATGATGAAATGGGGAAGCTCAAGAAACAAGGAGAGACTGGGATTTTGGATGCAGACCTTAAAGGAGAACAATAACCATCATACAGAATATTACATTTATAAACTAGCAGAAAGTACTCTAAGAACTAAGCCAACACGGGAATGAAGAAAGGAGATTCTGCTGACAGGGTTGACTACAATTATGGATACAGACAATAGGCGACAGGAGGCTGGAATGTGAGAAAACTGGTTAAGGAACCAAGGTATTAGGAACAAATAACTAAAGAGGGAATGGTAGTAGAATGGGAAGACGCCAAGAATTTATTTGGACTGTGGTTACAGATTGCCTTCTCCATCAAGGACTGATGTCAGTGTATAGGCAAAGAGAAAGAAATAGGGGTTTCCTAAATGACAGACCAGCATATACAGAGTTTTTAGTATAATCTAGAATAAAAGCTGCTGTTAAAAGAAATAATTAGTAGAGCATATAAAATATTGCATGATAACTATAATAATCAGAGGGGGGTTAGAAAGACTTGGGAAGAGAGACTGGATAGGCAATTCACAAAGAAACAATGGGGGGATTACATGTTTGTCTCCCAAATACGCTATAAAATCTAGAAGACTTAGGATTTTTGCTTGGAAATGTTTACATAGATATTAGTCTACTCCAAGAAGACACCAGAGAATTTTTCCTCAAGCAGACAACAAATGTTGGAGGTGTGATGGGGAACAAAGAGTTAACTGGGACCATATTTTCTGGGAGTGTAATGAGTTGGCTGACATTAAAGATTCCCTGCAGACAGCTGTATCAAAGATAATGGGTGAGCAAATTGGTTTACCTAGAGAAATTATTTTTCTGAGCTATGATACAGAATCAGAATTGCCTAGACATGTTAAGGCCTTGCTGTGTCTAATTATGGTGGCAGCCAAAAAAGCAATTATTAGAAAATGGAAATCAAAGTCTAAATCAACTGTACTAGAAGTATTGAATACAGTAACAGGAATAAAACAACTGAAATTGGGATTTTTAGAAAAGGGTAGGAACAAATTACATAGAAAAAAAATGGGAATTGTGGGAACAATATATACAGGTTTTGAACTATGTTTAAAAGAAGGCAAGATTTAAATGAGCCATGTAATGTTTGACTGACAATGACTGGGTAGATAAGTGATTTATAATGTTTGCAACAAAAATTATGTCAATATGGTTTGTGATGTAATATGCTTGAAACCAATATTATATCAATATGGTTTGATTTCATTTATATAAAAGTATGATTTTTAATCAAGATGTTTCTTGTTTAAAAAAAAAAAAGTCAAATAGAGGAAAAATGATGGCTGACTGAATCAAATCCTGTACCACAAGAGCTACAGTTCTCAGTTTTGGCCCTCTGAGCCAGCTGCCAGTCTATACCTCTTTTATATTAACCATCTTTCTCTCTGCATGTATTAATTCCACTTTTACTTTGAATGGACAACTACGTGAAATAAGAATGGCTATTTTCCTCCCTCTTTGAATGCTGAAGCTGCACCTTTCCAGCTTTCCCTAAAAGGGATTTGATGCTCTAATGCCGTTGTGTGTTTCTTGTAATTCCAAAGTATATGGGAATAACTAACTGTTGTACATATTGGGAGTAGTCATCATCTTCTCTTTTTCAACAACAGTCTACTGACATTCCATGTCACAACTCTTAAAATTAGCCCCATTACTTACTATAATCTTTTTCTACACATTAGTGTACCACCAATGTTATCAGGATTCCCAACTTCCTTTCCCTTTATTGGAGTCTACACTCTCTCCACCACCTTTTTATTCCCTTTCTTTTGTCCGTGTTGGTCGGTTCTCT
Organism: Protopterus annectens; assembly: GCF_019279795.1. Taxonomy (NCBI): domain Eukaryota; kingdom Metazoa; phylum Chordata; order Ceratodontiformes; family Protopteridae; genus Protopterus; species Protopterus annectens. The sequence goes on along the minus strand of NC_056736.1, from coordinate 62,280,298 downwards.
TCCACTCTATCCCTCGGGGTTAAGCCTTCATATTTTTTTCTCCTTGTGTGTCTTCCCTTCCATCATTTCTTCTTTAATTCCAAAGTCTTTGTGTGTTCCTGCTCCTTTTTGAGTTATGATTGTTAATATTAACAAAGACCACCATTCCTGAATAATACAGCTTTTCTACAAACTTTGAAATTAAAGTCCAATCATTGTCTGCACCGATGCCAAATCTCACATAGTGTTTGAGACTTTTTACATGTGAATACCTCCTTCCCCTTTGATTGTTTCAAATTTTTCCAGCTTTAGGAATGGCCTTCCTATCTACGTTATCTGCTTATTCCCAACTTTCTCTTGCATATTCCTCCTTCCATTACTCCTTCCCATGCTTAAATTTACCACAGATAAACCTGAATGGACTTTGCGCCCATGCTGTTACTCTTTCTAGTTATAGTGCCCTTCTTCATCTGTGCCAGGTCATATTTTTAATTGTATTCACTTCTACTACTTCTAAACTTGTTTAACCAGTTAACTGTCTTACTAGAAATGACAGGATCACCAATTACTCTCAAGTCTGTAAGTTAGCACCATCTTACCTTTTAAAAAATTGCAGCATCATATTTAACGTGTTTCTTATTTGGTAACCTCTGAAATCCCCTTCCCTGCCTCTTCCTTTTTGCAGATGTCATTTCATTCAGTCTTCATTATTACTAGGGTATCCTATTTAGGATTGTTTTCAATACAAAGCACTGCTTGCACTCTAAGTTTTCCCAGACATCATTCAGATTTAAGATAACTAGATGAGAAAAAGGTGCTGCGGTAGCGCTGTCGCCTCACAGTAAGACGCTGTCTGGTTCGATTTTCAGCTAGAGCGTCTTCTGCGTGGAGACATGTGAATGGGCGTACCTTCGTTGAAGGTTGTGCATCAGGGATGGCAACTCTCTACGTAAAAATCAACTGCCAATCATTAGCAGACCGGAGTTCCGCTGTGGCGACCCCTAACCGGGAAAAGCCAAAAGACACAACAACAAGATGAGAAAAAGAAGAAAAATAAAGAAAATAGTATAACCACTTAGAAGAACTAGTACTGTGTCACGCATACTCAAATGAATGCAGCTGCATTAATATATGAGCTGCTCTTGCCCCACTCCATCCCTAACCCTACCACCATCATACAGGTCAACACAAGCTCTAGCAAGTATGGATGTAGCTGATCTCCTTTACCACTTACATTCTTCAATAACTGGTGACACTACCCCTCCTCATCATTCTCCCTGCCTTCATGCAAGATCAATCTAACGTGTCTAAGCACACAAATGAAGAGCATAAATATAAAAATGAAATGGTCCTGGAAGATCTTTACCACAGCATGTATGTCCACAACTTTATAAAATAGTCTACTTAAGTGTGCTTACAGATCCCATCTTTAAAGTTGCTGTCCCAAATGTCCATATAAACTCCTTTGTTTTGTATTTTACTTTCAGAATGTACTCCCACGTTAACCAAAGTCTTCCATACGATCAACTTAATCTTTTCCTTATGATGACTTACTTAAAAAAAAATGGAACATTCTATGTTATTTCCCTTTTAGCTCCAGTTCACTTTAAATTTATCTGAACATCCAAACAAGGCCCCTGGGATCCTGAATGGTCTCTCCCTCTTTTTGGCAGTAACATTCTAGCCTCACTGTGTTTGTACCTCCCTAGTGGCATCACTTTCAGAACAGCTGGATAAACTAGTTTAACTATAAAACTATTGCTTGCAAAGGCAGAATGACGGAGAATATCACAGTTTTGCAGGGTCGGTAATGAGTTAATAGTCTATAAAGACTCTCTTTACCAACCTCACAGATTTTCCTGGGTCTTCAGATCTTGCTAAAGTAGTGCCTCTCATCACAAAATAATCCAGACATACAAATTAATGCCTGGATCTTACAAAACCCTGGGATTCTCCTTATAGACTATATTGTGCTGTTTCTTGATCCTTATACAGCCCTCAAATATCCCTGATGCTACTGCACAAACGTCAGACAGTTTTTATCATCCATGGTGCCAGCACTCCTATTACTCTTACTGTCTTCTTCCACCAATCGTCCTTTATATTTGCTTTTCTTGTAGCCCCTCATACTAAGCTGCCAAATTAATCATTTACTTATTTACAATTTTCTGTTTGTTGAATTAAGTAGGCTAGTCTGTTGACCCTTTCAGCCATGACCCAGATTCAGACAGCACTATTACACAAAATATAACATATTTCATCTCTATGAAATTTTTCGTGTTATTACAGACTTATAATCCATGCAACATTATACAGTGAATTTGATCTTGAATAAAATTTGACTACATACAGCTGGCTAGACAGTTTGTGTGTGTCGAAAGTTACATACAAGATAAATGACTGAAACATGGTATATACATGTTAATTGTGATTGCTTTGCAGTCACTAATTTTGCTACTGCTTGATTATTGTAGGTATAGAGTTGGATATAAATAAAATATTTTGTTTAGTTACTATTAACCACTATCTCTAAAGCAATTTTATGAGGCTTCACTGTTTAGGTACTTGTGTAGTGCCTTTTTAAATTCATTCAATGTCTCTAAAGATTTAATTTAATTAAATCTAAAATCTTCCCCGCTAGATTGAACTACTGTGGTGTGTTAGATGTGTGCATGCCTCTAAATTCAATCTACCTAGCGGCACCTTTCACTAGAGTTAAAGTGCAATAGTGTGCTGATACCTAGCTTCAGCTTTCTGGTGTCTTTCAAGCGCCCAGTGTAGGTTTACATTTAAATATCTTTGTGTTCCTGTAACTTTGTTCAGTACTAGCAGACTCTCTCACTCTAGGACCTGCACGCACCCCCCCTGCATTTTCCTTGCAGGACTTCAAATCTTTATTTGTACTTGGGTAATCTTGAGTCTCTGCTGACTCACTCCCATATTGTATATATTGGCGACACTGTGGCCACTACTGAAGCCTAGTTGTTTGGTTAACATTACCATTTGTATTTATTTCACCAAGTATAATTGGGTACCTTTGCAAGAGCCTTTGGGAGCTGGCTTTGTAGTATCTGGTGGCAGTGATAACTACCTTATAGTCTGATCAGAAAGGGACAGAGTTATGTATGTGTGAAAATCAAATCTCACAGCTGTGGGTGGGTGTGTGGCTATGTGGGGGTCAGCTACTTGGAGCAGGGGCACGAAGCACTGGTTTCACATAGAGGATTCTGGAGGACTTGGTTTCAACACTCAGCTGAGGAGGTAACCCTATAGCTGTGCTCGTGGGCAGCCTTATTGAGGCCCTGGAGGGAGACAGATATAAAGAAATCCAGACCCCAGGCTGACTGGATTCTCTGTGTGCTCTTAAGGGAAACTGTGCTTGATGCAGACAGGTCTGCATCTGAAAATGTTGACAGCATCCATTTGTATTCCAAGTGAATGCCCCTCTCCAGTGTCAGTGGTCAGGATTCAGGCTCTATGATTACTGGTCCAGAGTGGGGACGTCAAAAGGTGAAAAAAGTAGGAGCCACATACTGAGCCTTGGAGATCTCTGCTGTTAAGGATTTTACAAGTATTGGTTGTTGTAATGTAACTGGAAGGACCTGCTGGATAGGCAGGCTTTAAACTTAAGCTATTGTGTTTTCCCTAAAACTGAGTTTCCACAGCAATATGTTGTGGCCTACCATTTCAAATGCAGAAGTCTCAGCAATGTTGAAAACTTCATTCATGTTATGGCAAATGGTGGAAAAATTTGGAAATCAGGCAAAAATTTAAAAGCCAGTAGTCTTTTGGACACAAAGGCAAGGTTTCTTTTAGGAGTTCAAGATTGCATGCTTGAAAGCAGGAGAAAGGATTCTTCTAGTGAGTGAAGGATCAAAAATGCATGGGAAGGGTTCTGAGATTTTGTTAGCTGCGCTTCTTAGAAATGTAGGATGAAGCTTTTCAGTAGGTTATTGATTTTACTGGTAGAAACTTCAGCAAAGTATAAGGTAGCAGCATATTCAGCTGAAGGATAGAGCTGCAAGGGGCTATCTGTGTTTTGTCTTGAGGAGCTGACTGGAATCAATCAGTTACAGCCTAAACAGATGAAGTCAGGAAATACTTGTAATCCTCAGCAAATATGTTTTTTGAGTTAGATGATGATATTGTTAAAAGTGAAGAGCCAGTTATGACTGGTTAGCTTTCACTCTCCAAATAACACTTCGGTTAAGTGGCTGAATTTTGTTTTTAATTCAAGTATTACAACTTTGCAGCAATAGCAGCTGTTATAGTTGATTTTCTGAAGTTGGTATAAATATGTTAATGTCATAACAGGATAATTGTTTCCAATCCCTCTATGCTATCTCTTTGTATCACTGTTCTGTCATCGTTCAACCAGAGGCACAACTGGCTTTGTTGCCTTCTACAAGAAGTAGAGATGTGATGACCTCATTCTTTCTTATATTACATTTTCTTGGAATACTGTTAACTGATCAGAATGACCAGAGAACACCTTATCCACCCCATCAATGTGTCAGTCTTTTATAAGCATTTCTATTTTTGAGTTAGCTTTCTGAATTTCAACCACCACCAAATTGTGAGAGATGGTGTTTTCCCCAATCTGCTGTGCTGTCATGTTTTTGTTTTTTGCTTGCAGTCAATAAACCTCGTGGCTTCCTCTATGGTTTCTTTTAGACTTTCTCTACTTTTCACGGGTACATTTTTTTCGTGACACCCACTTCCTTCTTAGTTTGACACCTATATTGTTCCATTATATTATCCATCTATTCTCTCTCCTTTTGCTTGTATCTAAGCTATTTTAGGAAGTACTGCAGGCACCTCAACACTTTCTCCAATAACGAAGTCCACTAACACCAATGTTTTATAGTTATAGACAGTAATTTCAAATTAGTGACAATTTCAGCTATTACAAAAATCAGTCACAATGTCAGAGTTTCCAAGAGGAGGTACAGTGGATATAATAAGTTTACACGCCCCTGTTAAAATGCCAGGCTTTTGTGATATAACAGAGACTGCAATAAATAATTTCAAAACTTTTCCCACCTTTAATGTGACCTATAACCTGTACAATTCAATTGAAAATCAAACAAATCTGTTAGGGGAAAAAATATCAAAAATAAAAAAGTACAATACACTGGTTGCATAAGTGTGCACACCCTTAAAGCAATACTTTGTTGAAGCACCTTTTGACTTAATTACAGCATTCATTCTTTTTGGGTAGGAGTCTATCAGCATGCCACATCTTGACTTGGCAATATTTGCCGACTCTTCCTTGCAAAAGCTCTCCAAATCTGTCCGACTGCGAGGCATCTCTTGTGCACAGCCCTCTTCAGGTCACCCCACATATTTTCTATTGGATTTGGGTCTGGGCTTGGGCTGGGCCATTCTACAACTAATTTTCTTCTGGTAAAGCCATTCTTTTGTCGATTTGGATGTATGCTTGGGGTCATTGTCCTATTGAAAGAGGGATTGGGAGGGTGGCCTAATGGTTAAGGTGTTTGCCTTACACACACAAAGTGCAGGGTTTAAGTCTCACAAGAGATAATTGGCTAGGCTGACAATGGCTCACAAGAGCAGTTAGCCTAGTACTAACCTATGAACCTAAAGCTGAAATTCCACTTCATCTTTCTAGAAGACACCTGAATGTTTTGGGCCACAGGTGACTGGTATTTGAAACTGTTCATAACTCTCTCCACCTTGACTAAAGCTCCAGTTCCAGCTAAAGAAAAGCAACCCCAAAGCATGATACTGCACCACCATGCTTCACCATGGGGATGGTGTTCTTTTGGTGATGCAAAGTGTTGTTTTTGCACCAAACGTACATTTTGGAATTGTGGTCAAAAGGTTCAACCTTGGTCGCATCAGACCGCAACACATTTTCTCACATGCTTTTGGGGAGACAATGTATTGTTTTGCAAATTTTAGCCAGGCCTGGATGTTTTTCTGTGTAAGAAAAGGCTTCTGTCTTACAACCCTACCCCATAGTCCAGACATATGGAGAATAGGGAGATTGTTGTCACATGTAATACACAACCAGTATTTGCCAGAAATTCCTGCAGCTCCTTTAGTGTTGTGGTAGGTCTCTTGACAGCCACCCTGACCAGTTTTCGTCTTGTCTTTTCATCAGTTTTGGAGGGATGTCCGGTTCTTTGCAACGTCACTACTGTCCCATATTTTCTCCACTTTTTGATGACTGTCTTCACTGTGTTCCATGGCATATCAAATGCTGTGGAAATTTGTTTTTGTACCCTTTTCCTGACTGATACCTTTCAACAATGAGATCCCTTTGATGCTTTATAAGCTCTCTGCGAACCATGTCTTTTGCTGTAGCAGGCAACTGAGCAATGTCAGGAAAATCCTACTAGGACAGCTGAACTTTATTTGGGGTTAATCAGAGTCTCTTTAATTGATGGCAGGTGTGTACCCAAGAAGACTGAATGCTATAATTAAACTAATGCTTTGTTGAAGCACCTTTTGATTTAAGGGTGTGCACACACAACAAAGTATTAGTTTAAGGGTGTGCACACTTATGCAACCAGCGTTTTTTATTTGTTATTTTTTCCCCCAAACAGATTTTTTGTTTTTCAATTGAATTGTACAGGTTATATGTCACATTAAAGGTGGGAAAAGTTTTATGGTGGTTTCATTTTTTTATATCACAAAAACCTTGCATTTTAACAGGGGTGTATAAAAGTTTTATATCCACTATAGTTCTTGAGAATACCAAGTTTATGTACTAGGACCAAAGCTAAGATATTTTACTATAACGGAAACTGAGTAAGCTGGATAACACTGATCTCCGACAGAGAATATTAGAGTTGAGCAATTTTAAGAGTGAAAAGTAAGTGCTCTGTATGCTAGACTGGCATAACTGGTGTCAGTGAGTCAATGGAGAGAGAAGGAAATGGGAAACACCACTAAAAGGATATTACCCCTCTCCTAGGAAAATATGTTAATGTGACCAAAACCATTTGGCAAAGTTTCATTTAAGTTATAAATGGAAAACAGTGGGCTGACAGAAAGCTGAGTAAATTCCTGGGAAGTCAGAAATTTTAACTCTTCTCTATAGATGTTCAGTGTACAACTTATTAGGTATGAGAATTATTTGTTCTAACCCAAAACAGTAGTGCATATTTGCTGGACGCTCTCAAGGCTAGTCACCACACATTTGCTGCCATGGGAGAAAATTTTAAGCTCATATCATCATATATTAATTGGTGTTACAGTTGCAAATTAAAATGCTGTAGTCTCTGGTCCATCACAAACTGGTGGTATCTGGTGGAATTACAGACCACTGACATCACAGTGACTACACATTTATATATGTGTTTTTTGTAACTGAATATCAATATTAATTTTATTTTTGCAGATCATTTAGTTTATATGGAAGTCAGTGAAAAATGTTTTAGATTGTAGAAGCATTGAAAAAATGATTGTGGCAGCCACAGTCACCTGTATTTCAAAATGGTTACAAAACTAATTCAGGATTTACCAGGGGCATGCTGACTACCATGTCTGACCAGTGCTAATGTTTTTAAATGTAAAGTAGCTCTGACTGTACAATTACAGTTCTACCAGCAAGGATACGAGATCCCTCTTTGATTTAATGCCTTTATCTAAAAGCAGCTGAATATATGGAAGCATGTTCGCAGTCTCTTTCCTGATGTCTATTAATGGTCTGCTTTTACTGAAAGTCCTTCTTTCCACTTAATACCTATTGATTTTGGCTTTTTTCAGGGTACAGTCAGTGTCAATACAAGAGGTTCTCCCGTTCCATTCTTGGCTGGGCTTGGGAGTGCCTTGTGTGTGGAGTCTGCATGTCCTCCCTGCGGTTGGGTAGCGTGCATAAATGGGAGTGCCTTCGTTGAAGGTTGAGCGTCGAGCTGGCACCTCAGTGTTTCGTAAAAATCTACTGCCAATCATTAGCCGACCGGAGTTCCGCTGTGGCGACACCTTACAGGGAAAAGCTGAAAGACAAACAACAACAACAGTCAGTGTCAATACAGTCCAATAACCCAGCACAGACCAGTCTGTTTAGCTTTTTATTAGGATTAAGAGGGCAAAGATATATATGTGCTTATTCAATAATGTAGCTTTGGGAAAAATGATGTAGGCCAACTTCAAAGGTAAAGAATCCAGTACAGGCATAATTAAGCTATTAGGACCAATTTATTTATTTTATTTTTATTTATTTTACATTTGTTTACCGGGCTAGTCCAACTGGATATATTTCCATTTTCAGCAGAGGCCCGGGGAGAAAAGCTCCACATTAAGGTTAGTACAAACAAGTCATTAAATGAAGAAAGCAAAATGGTTAGTAAAAAATACATACTGAATTAAGGTGCAAACAAAAATATATAGGAGAAAGTTTATGCTAGAAAGGACATTTTACTTCTATTTACAGTATAGGAATAGGGGAGTTACACTTTAGTAGGACATTCATAAAGAGTAAATATATATAAGCAATTAAAAAAATGCAACCATCTAGCTTTGTTAATTAAACTGAAACGGAGACTAATTAACAAAGGTATTTTGAGCTAGTTCTTCAGAAGAGAGAGAGTAGGAGGAGGAAGAAAAGGTAAAGCTCATAAGTAGAATCATAAGATTAGTCAGGATTGATGCATGGGCATAGCCAGAGTGTTTTTAGGTGTTGTTTGAGTTTTTGTTTAAAGAGGAAGGGTGATGACGTAGTACTTAGAGTGGTAGGTAGTGAGTTCCAGTGTTTACCTATGGTGTTAGAAAAAAGTGAATCGCCTGCAATGTTATTGGACTTAGTTAGCTTCACAAGAGGTTTATTAGAGGAGCGCAGTGAATTTAGATTAGAATAGGGAGAAATGAGATCAGAAAGTATGGGGGTATTTTCCGGTTGGTGAAATAACCTGTGAATAAAGGTAAGTTGGGAGACTAGTAGTGTATTTTTCAGTTCTAGCCAGTTTAGTTGTAATAAATTATGACAGTGGTGAGTTCTGAATGGATTTCCAGTAGCAAATCTAGCAATGCTATTGTATGCATTTGCTAGTTTAGTAAGGTTTTTTTTCTTTAAGTTAGTGTATATGGGAGAGGCATAAAGAAGAGTGGAAATAAGATGAGATTGAGCGAGTGTAATTTTAGCCTGTGGAGCTAAAAAGGTTTTAATTCTAAATAAGGAGCCAAGTTTTCTATTTACGGTTTTGATAGTGTTATTAATGTGGTTATCAAAAGTGAGGTTATTGTCAATTGTAATACCTAACAGTTTTGTGGTAGAGTCAGAGACTATGTGTGTACCATTATTAGAGGTAATAGAGAAGTCTAAGAGGGGGGACTTACTATTGGGTCTGAAAAGCAGGAGTTTGGTTTTATTGGTATTTAAAAGTAGGCAGTGTTTCAAGAACCATGCCTCAACTGTGGTAAATATGTTCTGTGTTAGGGTTTGTAGTTCAGAGGAGGTATTAGCAGAGCAGATGAGAGTTGAGTCATCTGCATATTGAATGCATGTAGCTTGAGGTATTGCTACATGTAAGTCATTTATGCATATGCCTTCAGGGATTCCTCTGATTACAATGAGATCTTGCCTCTAAGTGTATTAATGTCTTTTCACCATCTGCCATCCATTAATTTTCTTTAAAGGATGTTCTAAGTTTGCTGATGTAATCCTCTGCTCATGAGATTCTTAATTCTGCCTCATCCAGATCAATAGCGGATCCCTATTCACACGTTACTGACAAATTCATAAATCTCTACAAGACCAAAAGAGCCATTAAGTTTATTACTAACTCTGCAGAAGACTATACGGACAGCAGGTCCCTTAAAGTTGCCTCAATGGAAGGAATGCAAAGTGCATTTGGTGGTGTGGTGTGGTGGGTGGTTAAAGCTGAACTTCAAGTCTTTCCCAAAAGACAAACTATAATAATATACATACCATGTCAGTGGCTCAACAGGTAGTACTTTTTAGAAAGCTGGGTTCAATTCCCACCCAAGGTGACTAGACTAATTTCCCACTACTGACACTGCAGTGCAGCCCAGCATCATACTCCTAGGTATGCTATCCTTCAGATGTGACACTAAACTCAAGTTCCATCTACCTGAGGTCAGGCATCCTCAGGTGGACGTAAAAATCTCACAGCACTTACGGAAAATAGTAGCGATAACTATTATTACCAAAAAAAAATTATGACCACATTTCCCTACATACTAAAAAATTACACATTTCTGTACAGAATAAATTACTACTTTAAAAACAAATACAATTATCTTTTTTCATGAACAAGAATACAAAAAGAAAAAACTCTACTTCAAAAATCATAGGATAGTAACAAAATTCTCAAGAACATCAATATAAACTTAAATTCATTCTCTTTTCTCCGTAACCATAATTAAATTCCCTTAGAATCCTGCTAGTCCCACATTACACTTTTTCACACCTGCTTATCCCATGTCTACACCACACTCACTAAAACCCTTTAATAATTGATGAGCTTATCTATCATCTCCTGATATTTTTCTTATTTCATATACATCAACTTCTCCAAGAATATGTTCAAAACTTTGTGTCTAAATTCTGAAGAAAAACTTTACCAAAAACTTTCACTCTCCCACATTGTAATAAAGCATGTCATACTTCCCTCTACTCCACAAAAGAGCACAAGTCTTTCTTTTACTTGCTTGAATTTTATTTACCCTTTTACTAGTAGCTTGCCAAGCTATAACTTCCACAAAAATCCAATACCCATGAACATGCTTTTCTCCTGCTCAATTCTCATCCCTTTTCATGCTTTTTTCATAACTGCTTTCCATTATCCTCTCATGCCATTCACTTTTCCATTACACTCCACCCAGGTTTGCATTCCACATTTTATCCTACATACATTCTTCTACTAATTTATTCATTACTCTTCTTTTTTCCTTGCACTGCTCCTTCCCACACTTCCTTACACTTCACCCATAACACCACCTCTACTAAATCACCTCCCCATTTGCTGTAATGTCTAATGCATATTTTAAGATCCTAGCCGTACTACTAAGTTAATTAACCCTAAACGTCTCTCATGCTCTGTAGTATAATATTCCTCTCCTATCCACATGCCCGTATATACACACGAGACACACAGACAAAGAAATGAGGACTTCAGAATAGAAGATAAAGTAGCTCCAATTTCAAAGGCGATGAAAACAGAACAGCAATTCATGTGCGGAAAGCAGAAGACAATCTGGTGAAGATGATTTTGGGAAAGACAGGAAGAAGGCAAGAAGAAATGAGGGCATACAGCAAAGAGATAGATGGACTGTGTGAGGGAAGACCTTATACATCCAGGCATCACTGTTGAAGTTAGAAGAGTGGCACTGAACTAAAAAAGATGGTAAGAGTTGACAGGATAACCTGACCCATGTAGAAAAATCTGAAAAGTGATGATGATGACTCTTCTTCTAATGGAGTTTAATCTATCACCTACAATGCACTCAAACACTGGTTGCAAAAATTATTCCCCTCCAAGAAAGAAGTGTACCCCTCCTAATTATCTAAGCTTGCCTAACACAGAATGTATTAATATATGTTTTTGCAAAACACATGAAATGTTTTTCATGCACCCACCATTTTATTTACCAACTCATTCTACTGTACCTATACAACATCCTGTTTTCCAAATTGTATCCCAAGAAGGCTCACCAAATTACTTCCTTCCTATACTAACCACATTTCCATACCTTTACTCGTACACTTCCTCAGTTGCAGCCCCACATCCAAAAGCTTCTATTCTAACTCCTTAACCATCATCAGATTCTTACTTACCAAAATAGGCATAAGGACAAAAGTGTACGTGCCATTGTTTAAGTACTACCCATCTTGCTACCTTTTACAAAGAAAAAATTTCCAATACATATCTATTATTACTAATACAAATATTCCTTTCAAGGGGCATACCTGTATCTCCTCTTTCTGCACTTTTCTCTCTTCCCATCCACCCACTCACTAAAACTCTAGTGTATATTATTATCTTGTTCTCTCACTACCGGCCTAATCTTATCACTAATACCGTAACTCTCCAGATTGTCCCACATTCTTTCATAACTCATAGAATCAAGTGCTTTTTCAACATCAAACAGCAATAACCTGCCCCCCACCATCAACACTATCCCCTTTCTGATGAGAATGTCCCTTACTTGCTTACTCTTTTTACCAAATACTCCCTTATACACATTTCTATATACTCTCCACAATCTTTCCTACACAACTTATACTGTATGCTACTCAGCCATGTGCTGGCCACCAATTCTTCATGTCTTCTTTCCTCCCTGTTTTTTTAATAAGCTTCCCTACACCTTCACATATTCTCTCATTTTATCCCTCTCTTAGTCACTCACTTGTTACTTTGAAAAATTTTAAACAGGGCTACTCTCAGCAGTTCAAAGAACTCAAGTAATCTCATCAGGGTCTGAAGCACTACTCTCTTACCTTCCCTTAAATCTCTCTATATTCAAACAAAAGCGCTTATCCAAGATAAATAAAGACATATTATTTGAGAAGAATAGGAAACCTCAGACTTATCTTGTTTTTTGTACGAGACAAAGTAATAGTACATTTGCTTAGCTCTTCTGCATTTACTTGGTTTTGGTCTGTTGAGACCTGCATTAATAGACAGTTCACTCAAGTATCAAAAAGGGGATTTCCCAACATTAAAGTCCTAAAGAAACAGAGAAGGAGATGCACCCTTTTATTGATAGTGCAAACCAAAACTGAGGATATGCCATATTCAGTCTAATTTATTACAACATGGATGTCAGAACCAGATGCCTACAGGGAGGCCTCAATCTAGGTGTCAGAAAAAGGCTGTAAAGGAACCTTGCCAGACCTGAAGCCTTCAAGCTCAGGAAGATCTTGGGACTCAACAGGTACAACATCGGCCTCCTGGAATCCCTTCTCTTGTAGGAGCAATTTTGTTTTTCTAAATGGGGTGTCCATGCATGATTTGACTAATACCATGGTGACTCTAGGCAAGTAGCACCATTTCTGGTTCAAGCACTCCTAGAGAGACTGCTCTCAGCTTGTTCTGAAGATTGAACCAAGCACGACAAGGACATGAGGCAAGATTGTTCTCATACCCCTAAACAAAAACAATGAATGTTTAAGTACTTATGAGGGGATTTGCTTTCTACAAGAGAAGCAGTTGCTTCTCAGATTACTTAAAAAAAAATCCTATTATACAACCAAGCAATAGATGAAAAATGAAACTTTGTTCCTACATGGGGTAATTATCTGCACTCTGAAAGCAAGGCTGAAAGGAAACAGATGACATCAAGTACTTGGTATTGACTAATGAGTCTTCCTCATATTGCTTCATGAAAAAAAATGAAGATGGTGTGAGCGGCTAACAGTCGTAACACAGGAACGTGGAGGCTTCTGCTTAGCCAGGAACTTATCTCTCAACCTCTTAGAGCAAGAAATCTGGACAAAGCCATTAATAAAAGTGGGACAAATGCCCAAAAATAGGGAAAATTTTTAAATATTGCTCTAACAAACTTAGAAAGTTGATAGAATAACAGGTTTTGCATTAGTATGAATTTTCTGAAGGGTATGAAGTCTGAAACTCAAATGCCTGTCATTTTCCAACTTCAGTCTAATGATTTACCACTAATTTGTGAGAAAAAACATAGTTTTATGAAAAACAGACCAAAAATTTAAGGCAAAAATCTGGACATTCTGTGAAAATCTGTACAGTTGAGAGGTATGCCTGGAAGGGAAGGGGTAAAGTTCTGCAACTCAGCCAGCTGTTGGACCTTCTTAGTCAAAACTCCCAAGAATGAGCAAGAATGCAACAGTGAACATGTTGATCATTTCAGATGATCTGCTAGAACATATTCCACATGTATAACAGCTATAGTATCATTAAATTTCTAGTAAAGAAAATAACCCACTCTTACAAGCTCAAAGTCATTTGTATAAGTGGTATGTAAGAATTCTACTTTTACTAAATAACCTACTCTCACAAGCTCACAGTCATTTTGTACAAGTGGTATGTAAGAATTGTACTTTTTATATAAACCACATGTCTATGGTATTGGCAGTGAGCACCTGCACAGCATCCTAAGGAGTCAACTCTACAAGTCCTTAATGGCCAAGGTCACAGCTGACATCATTTAGACAAGATGGCACTGCCAACAAAGAAAGGGAGCACTAACACTTTGCTGTCCAAGAACAGAGGAGCCCTCAGTCCCAATATAAATCTAATACATCATAAATCTAAAAAGAGGAACAAAATGGCTTAAGATTCAAGCTCGGATCATTGATCAAAGAAGGGATTAACTGCAGTTTCAATGATCGGGTATCCCCTTGCTCAATCCCCAAAATTTCTCACCTTGTACTGAAACATCAAATAATATGACATTCTGTACCATCATTAGGACAGCTAACATATGAATGAAAATACTGAATAATTTCATGGCTGTTGGACTTCCAAGATGGCTGCACACTGATCAACAAGTTGATGAAGACTCTCCCAGTATGAAAACAGAAACTTTGAAAAATTGCAATTAATCATTAGACTAGGTAAAATCCAATTTACTCAGTAGGATTAGTCACTAGACTGTCTGGATGTCAGCAAATGAGAAATTGAGAGAAAGAGAAAGTCAACTAGAATAGGAGAAAAAATCTGGTGGTGATGAGCCCCTTGCAGCTGTTCAGAAAAAGCAGTTTTGGTGTAACAAACGTCTTCCAGTAATTTACAAGAAAAAAATTAAATGAATTCAGAGGTATTTAAAATAAGTGAGATACTGAAGGAATTTAGAAAGTGAAATGACAAAAGGCTTGAAAGAAGAGAAACTTTAATCAACTATTCAGATGAGTTGAAAGACAACTGCAGAAATCAGAGGCTGAAATAAAGAAAAGACTGACTGAATAATTCGCTGCTCAAGAAGAAATGCTTCCAAAAATAGTACAGTTACAAAAACAGAAGAGGAAAAAAAACATGACATTTTATACTACAGAGAAACTGGAGATACACTGATTTTATGAAAGTAGAAATCAACTGGAAGGGTATGCTACAGAAGAATTTAACAAAAAGGGCGCATCATAGGTATGCTACAAACTTTAGTAAAGAGGAGTACCAGCAGAAAGTTGTTCGTGACAAAAGTGAAAAATATTAATAACTGTGTACACACTAGTGTTTGCAAAAAAATATTCTTCACCGTTCACCAATAGAACCAAAAGAGAAGCAAGTTTATTACTGCAATCAGGTGATGTAGAAGGGCAGGTCTGAGATTTTTGGTGTAATATCCCACTGTCAGTGTTGTGCTAATTACTTGTAAAAAGTAATGTTACTATTACTAGTTACTTTTAAGTGAAAGTAATATATTATTATTTCTTTCCTAAAAAATTAATATATTTCTGTTACTAGTTAACTAGTTACTGTTCAGTTGCTTTTGCATAAGTATAGCTTATCAATTCTTATATTCAGATTTACACAAAAAGTACTTGTGTGAGTAATACATGCTTGCTGCACATGAATACGAGTGTATTAAAGCTGCACACAGAGTGTTAAAATAATGAATAGCATTTTACAGTTCACAAAGTCCTACAAACTAGTCTTTTATAGACAGCGAGTCACAATTTAATACTTAAACCAAAGTACACACACAGCCAGCAAAACAAGACTCATAAGTTTCAACTTATCAAATTTTCAACAATGTACATTAGGCTAATCTGCTAAAATTAATACTGAGGACGCAAAAATGCTTACAGAACATGTCATATAGATCTAACAAGACTGTTAGCACAACAAAGTCAACCAAAATGTCACTTAATATAACTATTCACAATGACTACACATTTCTGTTGCTCGAAAAAGGGGCAACTTTTCAAAGTGTTCATCAGTGAGTGTATTTCTTCTTGCAATCAGCACTTGTCCACCAAGACTGAATAGGCATTCAACGTGCACTAAATGGCAGAGCTGTATTAGTGTTCAGAAATATCTTCTTGACTATAGGGTAACTGTTGAGAGAAGATATTTCTCTGGAAGGGTTAGCCAGATACATGTCCATCTGAGAAGATATGCTGACATTGGCTGGTGTAGACTCTGAAGCTGAAGAAGCTATCTTCGGAAGTTAATGGAGAAGCTTCAGATGACCCACATGCAGGTTCATCCAGTTTCTGCAAGGCATCAAGGAGCAGAGCCTTGCCTCGCAGTTTCTGCTCTTCACTGTCCATCCATCGCAAATGGAAATGTGGATGCACTATGCTAGCCAGAATGAGCTTGTCATACTCCAGAAGGTGATTGAACAGAACCTCAGTGCCTTTAAGAAAAGCATCAACTAGCGGCACAACAAGCTTCACAGACTGCCTGACTTCAGACAACTTGTTTTTCAGGCAAATAATGGTGGGGAATCAGGATTCCCATGAAGCTTTTCAGCTCTAATTGCAGGATGTCTGCAGCCATTGCCAGGGGTTGCATTGCTTGCACAAACTCAGCAGCAAAGGTAAATTATGCAGGCCTGAAGATGGCAATTCCAATCTGTTCACATATCTCATTCAACAAGCCTTCAACCAGAGTTGCAATGAGGTGAATTCTCTCCATCACGTAGAAAGTGAAATTTCAATCTGTCGCATTGGGAATAATTAATGCCAGATCACACTTATTTCGAACCACCTCAGCAGCTTGGGTGCTGCAACTAGCCTTGTTCCAAGCAGCATAGCATTTGGCCGTGGTATTTCAAATGATCTGTTTATACTGTGTATTATTACAAGCAGATTCAACATTGTGCACGGCAACTAGATCCAGTGTGTGTGTGCTGCACATCTCAGATGGGGAGACAGTGAATAGGTGATCTCAATTTGCCCCGACTCAGCATGGCTGTCACACTGTTGTAAATCACTTGACCATCATCATCCTCATCTTGGGACAGAATACTTGTAGTCTCAGATCTTTCACATTCTGAGAATACAGAGAAAGCCTTTACAAAATTGCTGCCATTGTTAGTAAGTCGCACACACCTTTTGATCCATCTTGTACTTGATGTGAATGCTCTGAAGAGTTGATGCTATGAGATTGTATGTATGCCTCCCCTATAATCTGCAACATGACGAAGCAGCTGACTTACTTTGAAGTGTCACAGTTGATCCAGTGGGCCGTAATGCCAAAGAAACCATGATTCTGATGGGTCCAAATGTCAGCAGTAGAGCAAACAGTTAAAATGCTTGCTAAGGTTTCCATCAGATTCTCTTTCATGTCACTGAACTGTTTCTCCACTCATTCAACGAGAGTTTTCCTGCTCATGACCACGTTTCCTGGCTGCAGGCCAGTTACAAGGATGACAAAGGATGGCTGTTCCAACAACGTTGAAACACTGCACATCATTCACAGTGAAATAAATGATCAAACTATCCACCTTGGAGTGTGTGACATGACCAAAACCAATGACTGCTGCAATAGATGGCTGTGTCAATGATTTCTTGTCCAACTTGTCAGCACCTGAATCAAATGTTTTCCTGTTCAGACTATTTACCTTTCCAATTGTGATAGGGTAGGATGTCTGAAAATGCTTTTTTAAATTCGACATACTGTTTACTGCAGTTCTGTAGGGCTTCTTTATCGGCGGACATAGCTTACATTTCACATCAATGTTTTTTCCATCATTCACAATTCGGTCAAAGAATTTCATGTACATGGTTCATTCAAATGAACTTTGACTTTCCATTTCCATCTTGAGTGAAAGCATTAAGCAGAAAAATAAATGGATGTGCCTGGAATATATATATATACATTGCAAATGGAAACCAGGTATTATCTTTCTTAACTGAAGGCTCTGTCAAAATGTGGCTTTAACTGGCTGAAGCTTAAAATAAAGGGACTGCCAAAAATGTAACAAAAACGTTAAAGTTAAATGTATAGAACTTTGTTTTTCAAAAAATTAACCTGCAGTGAATTACTTTTCTATGTTTTTTTAATAGCTGAATAAAACGCGTTTATATCTGAAACACCTAAATAGTATATGGAATGGCATAAACAAATGAAATGCTGTAAGACTAAGCATTTATTTCAGAAAAAAAGTTAAGTCCTGTCCTGTGTGGAACGCTCCCCATTCAACCTTAAATGAACACACTGGCTGCTTTTCCACACTGAACAGTTATGGCTCTGCTACATAGCTTTTAATTGGTCCATATAAAGCAATTACTGCGAATCGGCATAGAGGTCCCCTCAGGGCAGCCCCTCCTGGGGTAAACCCCTATCCCCCCAAAGCAGCCCCATACCCAGCAATTCAACAGTTCTTTTACTTGGCTATTTCTCCCCAGTTAATATAAACACTGCTCAAACCTGTCAGTGTGCATGCTGCTTTCTTACTTCTACAATGACTACAAATATTGAAATAAAAAAGCACAAACACTGATAACCATTTGCTAAACAAACAATACAGTCTCACAGTGAAAATAGATTTTGCATGACCAGTAAACATCTCTGTCCCTGAAATTCACATCCATTTAAACAGCACTAAAACTCACATTGAAAGAAAATGCATCTGGTCAGTGGAGGACATCCACGCAACAGGCCACTAATCCAATATGCAGAGGATTCCACTCCCACTTGCATATCTGAAACATAGTACACCTCCAAAACATTATTCAGGAAGCTTTAACAGCCACTGAAATATGGCTTTGTAACTCATTATTCAAGCTCAATGCAAAAAAGGCCAACCTACTACATTTTTCCCCAAATCTATCTGTCATGAAAAAACAAAATTTAAAATTCCTCTCTTTCTACAATACAACTACTGAAGTCATTTCTCATAGCAAATTATTAGGAGTGATAGTGGATGATAATCTTATATTCAACCTGTATATACAAAATTGCATAAGAAAAACTCATCAAAAACTAGGAATGCTTTACAGAGCCAAAATCTCTCATATACACAACTAAAACTACACTTGCCACTACTTATCCCCTTTCTCTACAGTTCTTTATGGTGCTTTTATCCTCACTAACCTCCAGGCTTCACAAAAAAATTAAAACTTGAACAATCTAATAACAAAATTGCTAAATTTGCAGCAAATACCCCTTTGAGAACCCATCACTGTACAGCACTAAAAAGCCTAAACTGGTTAGAACTGCCTCATCAATTAACATATACACAGCTTCTTACCATCTATAAAATTATCAAGCATCTATCTGCCTGGCCAGGACTAAAACACTTTCTACACAACTATATTCCCAGTTGGTGACTTGAGATTCAGTGACCAAATACTCCTGTCTATTTACAAACCTTACTTCTTCATCCACATCTCCTTGTCTTTTGACTATCAGCTGTTATTTTCCATTCACCTCTTATGGAACTTGACTACCATCCACTTCAGCCTTCACTATGATTTGATAGTCAGCTATCACAGCTGCATACACCAAGGGTCAGCTATCACAGCTGCATACACCGAGAGTCAGCTATCAGCTGCATACACTGAGAGTCAGCTATCAGCTGCATACACTGAGTCAGCTACATATACTGAGTCAACATTGCTTGCCTTCCCACTCCTTTAAGATTTAATTTTTCTACCCCTGGTCTCATTATCACTTCCCCCCTGAACATTCAAAGATGTGAGATTCTAAGCACTGAATAAGCAAATATGTTTACCACTGGTCCTTTCCTCTTACATACTCATTTTTAATCTATTTAGTCCATTCATTCGTCATACCAGTTACTTGCGGTAGCGTTGTCGCCTCACAGTAAGACGTTGTCCGGTTCGATTCTCAGCTAGAGCGTCTTCTGCGTGGAGACATGCGTGAATGGGCGTACCTTCGTTGAAGGTTGTGCGTCAGGGCTGGTAACTCGGCAAACAAAAATCAACTACCAATCATTAGCGGACCGGAGTTCCGCTGTGGCGACTCCTAACAGGGAAAAGCCGAAAGAAAGAAACAAACAATTCATCATACCAGTTACTTATGGATTTTTTACATTTTTGTCACATTCAACTTCTGCTGTGAGATTCTCTGAATAATGTCCTAATCCTTATCTTCTATAACCATTATTTTGTCATACAATTTATGACTGTGCTCTCGTTACTCATCTACATCAGGGTAAAATTAGACTATCTTACCTAAATTATTTTATCTAAATGTAAAATAAAGTTAAATTCATTTATGTATGAAGTGTTAACTTCGTTGTTCCACTGAAAGCACTGCAGTGTTTAATTTACATGTGAGATCCACAGTCATAAAATAAGACGGAAACTATTAAAATTAACAACATTGCATACACTGAATAAATAAAGCATGACAGCAGAACTACCAACAAGAAACAGGAAAAGTTAAACAACTTTCTTGTTCATAGCACTATGCATATTTACAAACTATAGCGATATAAATTGACATAGCTTCACATGTACAATGCAAGCCACCAGGAAAGGCACAGCCCTGACATATGAAGGAGAGTGGAACAGAAGGAAGCTCTGAATATTTTAGAAACTATGTGAAATATGAAAGTCAGCTGTGTAGCTGGTTAAGCATAGACTGCTTAGTAATTGTAAGCTACTGGTATAACACCAAAAACACACTGTAGTGTTAAGGTTTTTTTTTTTGAAGACTGCCGCTGGTTGCTTACTTAAGAATGTAATATATTACAGTAACACATTACTCCAATCACTACTAATCAGTCAATAGATTTAGCAGAGGGAACAGTAAAGTCCTCAAGAAATCAGTCAAGTGACTACAGAAACACTTGAGCTTCCAGATTCACTTCATAAATTTTATGTAGATAATCAAATTTTGCAGATACTGCACCTAGTCCTCGAGGATTGCATAAGGGGATTTATACTATTAAAACTATTTTGTTGCGTCTTGTAAGGTTTGTGTATATAAGAATATGCATTATTATCCTTGTCAGAAGTCATCAGATGATATTATACCATGACCCCCCCCCCAAAACGTGCATGCTGATTGGCCAGCGTGCACATTGTAAATCGAGTTATACTAATGGAAAAAGGTCCGGTCGCCCAGACTTTTTTCCATTAGTATAACTCTACTTTTAAAACACTGTCTCGCTATGTTAAATGGGTTTAACATAGTGAGACAGCTTTAAAATAAGCAACGGAGATCTCCGTTGCTTATTTTAGCTGTCTCGCCATGCTAAACCCATTTAACATAGCGAGACAGGTTTTAAAAAAGCAACGGAGAAAGCAAGATCTCCATTGCTTTTTTAGCTATGTTAAATGGGTTTAACATAGCGAGACAGTTTTAAAATAAGCAACGGACATCTCCGCTGCTTATTTTAAAGCTGTCTCGCCATGTTAAACCCATTTAACATAGCTTAAACAGTAAAAAGCAACGGAGATCTTGCTTTCTCCGTTGCTTTTGCCCACAGCTCTTATGTACTGCGCAGGCGCGCAGTACATCAGAACTGCCGCGGATGCCAGACAATCTGCGGAAGGGCAGTAAACAGGCATTATACTATGCCATTATTTAAGAAAAGTAATAGTTTCTTTTCTTAAATAATGTCATGGTATAATAGCAATAACCCACTTCTGGGTGTGGGTAATGCTGTATTTACCACGGTTGGCTTTGTTTGGTCCCGGCTTCGCCGACCAAACCACGCCAACCGTGGGTAAATCCAGCATTACCCACACCCAGGCGTGGGTTATTGCTATATTATACCATGACCGCCGAAAAACGTGGACGCTGATTGGCCAGCGTGCCCGTTGTAAATCGAGTTATACTAATGGAAAAAGGTCCGGTCGCCCGGACTTTTTTCCATTAGTATAACACGTTTTTTTAAAACACTGTCTCGCTATGTTAAATGGGTTTAACATAGCGAGACAGCTTTAAAATAAGCAACGGAGATCTCCGCTGCTTATTTTAAAGCTGTCTCGCCATGTTAAACCCATTTAACATAGCGAGACAGTGTTTTAAACGGAGAAAGCAAGATCTCCGTTGCTTTTTAGTGTCGCTATGTTAAATGAGTTTAACATAGCGAGACAGTTTTAAAATAAGCAACGGACATCTCCGCTGCTTATTTTAAACTGTCTCGCCATGTTAAACTCATTTAACATAGCGAAACATTCAAAAAGCAACGGAGACCTTGCTTTCTCCGTTGCTTTTGCTCAACTCTGATGTACCGCGAGGCGCAGTACATCAGAACTGCCGCGGATGCCAGACATCTGCGGAAGGGCAGTAAACAGGCATTATATGCCATTATTTAAGAAAAGTAATAGTTTCTTTTCTTAAATAATGTCATGATAATAGCAATAACTCACTTCTGGTGTGGTAATGCTAAATTTACCCACGGTTGGCTTTGTTTGGTCCCTCGGGCTTCGCCCTCGGGACCAAACCACGCCACGCCAACCGTGGGTAAATTTAGCATTACCCACACCCAGGCGTGGGTTATTGCTATAATATCCTCGGCAATGATTTTGCTGCCCTGCGTTCATTTTATAACTGAAAGTTTGTTACTGTGGTACTGAAAACGAAGAGGAAATATATTTTCTATTAGGCTCAGTTGCTCACCTCAACTTGTTGTGTTACCAGATGAACAGCTGTTTATTCTTCTAGTGAGAAAGTTTAATTTCATTCTTACCAAGAAAGTTTCACAAGCTTTTTTTTTTTTTTTTTGTAACTTCTTGTAATGTTTGTGCACGGATGCCCACTGGTGTCTCACTAATTCAGGGAATTTGACAAATCAGTCAGTAATATCCTTAAAAAATTGCCTGCTGCCCTAACTTCATTGTGCAACTGAAAGCTCTTCATTTTTCTTCTTTCGGCTTTTCCCGGTTAGGGGTCGCCACAGCAGATCACCTGTCCGCTCATGATTGGCAGTGGAGTTTTATGGTGTCGAGATGCCAGCCAGGCACCCAACCTTCCATAGAAGGCACACACACTCATGCCTAAGGCCAATTTAGAGTGTCCAATCTACCTACAGCATGTCTTTGGGATATGGGAGGAAACCGGAGCACCCGGAGGAAACTTACAACAACAGGGAGGACATGCAGACTCCACACAGAAGGCACCCCAGCCAAGGATCAAACCAGACAACCTCTTGCTGTGAATCAGCAACGCTAACCGCTGCACCACCACGGTCGCTCTTAACTGAAGCTCTTTATTGTGGTACTAAAAAGCAAGATAGAACGAGTCGGTTAGAACTGCATGCCTCAGAGTGAAGTTTTTCTGCTGAATAACATTATATAGCTCTTATGCATTACCTGTTCAAGTTACAGTTCAGAAGCGTTACATGTTATTAAGGGGGATGCATAAGGGATTTTCACTTTGTAATGCTTAAGACTGCTGCATGTGTTTTGTTTTCTGTAGCACTCCAGTTGTACAATTTGTCAAGCGGGTTAAAGTTAATACAGTAAAACTAGCTTGCACATTGAATTTGAAATTTTATTAGTATTGAGTTTATACGTTTGAACTTTTTTTGAGTAGCTAGTTAGCGACCACAGCTCAGTGTAGCGAAACAAATATGGGTATTGAATCATTTGAGTTTGATACTTATACTCAAAGCCAACATGACCTAAGAAAACTGCATTTGTGGGAAGAACTTACTTTTTCTGCTTTTGTTTTGTTTCTTTAAATCAGAAACACTCCTCAACAGGAAAATGTCATGAACAAATAATTACATGTTGCCAAACAAGTTCATCAAAATTATTATACCAGTAGCTGTAGAACCATTAGCAGATGTGCCTTGTGTCTTTTAGAATTAATCACATTCTCTCTGCTCATAGCGACCTGCTCTTTACAACTGTACAACTGCTGGTGCCCACCATGGTGGGGCGGACCAGCCTTGTAGCAAATTGAAAATCAACATTTTGCAACAATAAATCTTAATAAAGGGAAGAAAATGGAATACATTTTCAAATGAAAACTCCTTACTAGTTTGTCTAAAAATAGTTGATCCAAGCAACTATGTGTACCCAAAAGCATACATGAAAATATTAAACTATATGAACAGATCACCTTCTCCTTGAAATAAGTCATGATGTGACTCAAAATTTTGTTTTCAGCATATCCATCATTTCTTTAGCTGACCACTGTACTACAGTTTATTTCATTTCTTTCTTCTCTAATAATACCACCATGTTGTTCATTACACACACACACACTTTCTCACGCACTGTACCAGAACCTACACCGCATAGTGTTATAATTTATTATTTATTTATTTTACATTTGTTGACCGGGAGAGTCCGACTGGGTATATGCCCATTTTCAGCGGAGGCCCGAGACGGAAAGCTCCATATATACAGACATATGACATTTACAAAAGAGTACAATCTAGCATATCAGATGAAAAAAGAAACAGTATAATTATAGTAAAGACACAGTTCAACAGGAGAAATGACCTATATGTCAGAGTATAATATCACAAGGAAGGCTCCATATATTCAGACAAGCAAAATTTCACATAATATAAAAGTATAATCTAGCATTTCAGAGGAAAAAAAACAGCGTATTTATAGCAAAGACACAGTCTGACAGGTAATGACATATGTCAGAGTATAACAACAATACAAGGTGCAAGACTTTTGCCTAGTAGTATTAATTTCTTACATAAAGAAAAGAGTAAACATCGTACTGCAATCATCTGCTAGTTAAAGGATATGAAATACTGATAACCTGTTGACAGCTAATAGTAGAGCTGGCAGCTAAGTAGTGGTACAGGAGAAAGGGGGGGTTAGTTGGGGTATGAACAAGGACATAGCCAGTGAGATTTTAGGTGTGCTTTAAGAGCATTTTTGAAGAGACTGCTGGAAGGGAGGGTAGTTATGGCAGTGGGAAGTGAGTTCCAAATTTTGGATATGGAGTAGGAGAATAGCACTTCCCCTGCAGAGTTGTTGGGTTTGGTGACTTGGAGTAGATTTTTTGTTGCAGGATCGAATGGGATCTGGAGGACTGGTAGGGTTGGAGAACTGTATGAAGTGAGGGAATTTTAAGAGGGTGGTTTACAAGTTTATGAGCAAAATAAGTTGGGTTTGGTGTAGGAGTTGAGGGAGCTCAAGCCAGTCTAGGTTTCTAAGGGAGACACAGTGGTTACTGCAGTGGGAGTCCCCCGATGCAAATTTTGCAATTTTATTGTAGCAGGCTTCGAGTTTCTTTAGATCTGATAGTCGAAGATTTGTGAGTATGGGCGATGTATAGAGCAGAGTTGGGAAGTTGCGGCAGAGATTCTGGCTGGTTTGGTTAGGTATTTTTGGTTTCTATACAAGGCACCCAGTTTTTTTTGTGGACTTTTGTTATTGTGAGTGATATGCGAGTGTCAAATTTGAGTTTGTTGTCAATCTGTACACCGAGTAGCTTAGTGTGGGCTGTTGGTGAGATGGAAGTGTTGCCTTTGGCAAGTATGTTGAAATGGGTGTTCGGGGTAGATTTTGAGGGTTGAAAGATGAGGAGTTTGGTCTTATTTGGGTTGAGGAGGAGTTGGGCATTTAATAGACAACTTTCAACAGAAAAGAAAGATGCTTGAGTGATCTGTTGTAGTTCTATTAGAGTTGGAGCTGAGCAGATGAGAGTGGCGTCATCTGCAGAATGTATGTGGGAGGCATGTTTGGTGGCTGTGTGCAGGTCATTGGTAAAAATGGAGAAAGGCAAGGGGCCAAGGATGGAACCTTTGGGAACCCCAAGAGTAACAGGGAGGCGAGGGGATAGATCGTTGTGCCAGACAACTGACTGCTGGCAGCCATGTAGATAGCTGTGTAACCAACTGATGGCAGGTATGGAAAAGGAGAGGTTGGAGAGTGCAGAGAGTAGAAGATCATGTGATACAATATCAAAAGCCTTTGATAGTTCAAGAAATACAGCAGAGGAGAAAAGGCCATTGTTTTTATGTTGGAGAATGGTGTTAGTGAAGGAGAGCAGAGCAGTTGTGGTGCTATGGTGTGGTTTGAAATCATGCTGTGTGTAGGAG
Source organism: Protopterus annectens (assembly GCF_019279795.1). Classification (NCBI taxonomy): domain Eukaryota; kingdom Metazoa; phylum Chordata; order Ceratodontiformes; family Protopteridae; genus Protopterus; species Protopterus annectens. The sequence goes on along the minus strand of NC_056736.1, from coordinate 62,254,474 downwards.
AGGAGATTATTGGCTAGAAGATAACTGGAGATCTGTGAGTTGATACATTTTTTGAGTATCTTGGAGAGAGGCGAGAGGATGGCAATGGGTTGGTAGTTGGAGATGTCTGTTGAGGGGCCGCCTTTGTGTAGGGGTATGATGTGGGATATTTTCCATAAGGTTGGCACATAAGACTCGGATATGGAGCGGATGATTAATATGGAGAAGGGATAAGCTAAAACATCAGCTGATATTTTTAGGTATTCTGTGGGCAGGTTGTCAGCTGCTAGTCTTGTGGGTTTAAGGTTTGTAAGTAGTTTTTTTATGTTGGAGGTGGGTACTGTGGAAAGGAAGACGGGAGGGAGGGGTGGAGTTGGTTTGGGTGTGGGGAGTGTTGATGTAGGGAAGTGTTTTTTTAGTTAGGGATAGAATGGTCTCTGTAAAATGTTTGTTGAAAGAGTCAGCCTATGCTACAGGTGGAGAGAGGGGTGGTTGGTGGGGGAGTGTTTACCTTCCCAGGGCAGAGGACAGAGTTAATTGTGGACCAGAATTGCTTTGGGTTGTTTTGTGAGGAGTTTAGGGATGTCTTGATAGAAAAGGGCTTTGCCTGCTTTTACTTGCTTTTTGACTTTGTTGTGTAGTTCAAGGAATAGTTGCCTATCTGAGGGGTTTTTGGTTGTGCGTCATTGTTCCCATATTTTATCCCTGGATTTCATAAGGTCTTTGGTGTTTTTTTGTAGCCAGGGGGATTTTTTAGTTTGGATCTTTGTGCATCTTTGGGGGGCATGGGGGTTAAGGATGCTGAGGAAAGTGCTGTTAAAGTAGTAGACTAATTCATCTAGGTTGAAGTATTTTAGGGGTGACTAGTTTATTTTTTGTAAGGAGGTGGTAAAAGAGCTAGAGTTGAATTTAGCTTTGTAGCGAATGTGTCGGTGGACAATGGTTTTGCTGCTATTTATGTGGTGTTTTAGTAGGAAGGTTGGGGAGTGGTCACTTAGGGAGTCAGGTAAAGAGCCTGCCAGGTAAGAGTGAGGATCTTTGTTGACTAGGGCCCAGTCAAGAATTGTGTGATTATTGGGGTTTTTATTTATCCTGGTTGGGGACTGTATAAGCTGTGAGAAGCCATGGAAATATAGGTTTATTCTCTATCTTTCACACACACACTCTTACCTTCGCTTGAAGAGTGGCACTGTACTGTTTTGAGTTCCACGTGCAAATAATGATGACTTTACTTGAATTCCATGTGCAAGTAATGATGACTTTACTTGAATTCCATGTGCAAGTAATGATGACTTAACAAGTTTACTTCTGTGGTGGCATGCGTCCATGCATATGCCACATGCATGGCCCTCCTTAAAGGAGAACATGCTGCAGTGTTTTTTCTTTTTTTTTTTTTTTTTGAAGTCTGCAGCTGGTTGCAGACTGCCCCTCTCGCTTCCCCAGCTACATGGCTGAATTCAAGCAAAAAGCAACACAAAAGTAATTCACATTTGCTTTAATAGCTATTAAAAAAGTAACATATTATTATGACTGCGTTACTATATTGACAAGTAACGCATAATATTACTAATAAATCTTCTAAAATAGGAGCAAAGCAGGAACCACTTGTGTATATCCTTGGATTTTTATTCAACCAAAAGTAGACAAGCGAAAACAAACCATGAAAAGATACACGCCAAGAACAACTGCTTTAACGCTCTTAAACCACTGCATTTTCGTTTACCAGATGCACTTCATCAGATCTGATGAAGTGCATCTGGTAAACGAAAACGCAGTGGTTTAAGAGCGTTAAAGCAGTTGTTCTTGGCATGTATCTTTTCGTGGTTTGTTTTCGCTTGTCTACTTTTGGTTGAATAAAAATCCAAGGATATACACAAGTGGTTCCTGCTTTGCTCCTATTTTAGAAGATTTATTGGTTTTATTCGCTTTTCATCTTGCATAATATTACTAGTTACTTAAAAATGTAATACAGTAGATTACAATAACACGTTACACCCATCAATGCCTGCTGTTTAGAATTTTTTTCCCTATACTATATTTCTGATTGTAGAAGAGACTAAGGAGGAAATATTTACCTAGCAAAGAGTGAGTCTGCAAACTGGGGGGGACTCTGCTTCTCATTATACTAACAGCAAAGCCCACAAAGAGAACTTGCCAGTAAAAATGTATTCACTGATCAACAGTAAAATGGCGGAGTAACTGAAAAAACCTCAGAAGGCGACTAAAAAAAAATCAGGAGCGTCTTGGACTTCAACCAAAACACAGTATAGGATGGTCAAGATAAGGAAGCCAACAATAATGTGAATGTAGAAAATAAATGGAGGAACTGCAAAGTGTCATTCACATAAAATTAAGTATGGGCATGAGAAAGGACTGAAGATGCAACTATAACAAAAAGGTTTTGCTCTAAGCAAAACACATACGGTAAATGTCGAAGTAAAATTAATGTTATATTGTAAAGTATTAGACTATGCAGAAGTATTTTAAGTGTGAGATGAGGAGTTTCATTAGTGACTGGTATTTATGTTAGCGATATTAAAGAAAGTTCATTTTGCTGGCTGTAAAGCATCCATGGCTTACAGTGCAATAAGATGAAGGCTGGATATAAGAAATATAATGGGATCTTTGACTGCTGAATGAACTATGCTGACCATATTGTGTGTATTAAAATAATTTCTCCTATTTTTATCTAAGTGGCAGTAAAAATTAATATTCTTAATTTAAGCTGCATGTAAGGTGATTTTTTTTGTAAAATAGGCTAAAAATGGAAAACATGAAATATGTCAGCTTTGATTACTTAAAAAAATGAGTAATCACATGCATCAGTAAAAGCGGTTAGCATTGTTTTTACCCCCATCAGCACTACTTAGAAACTAGAAATGTTAGGTCTACAGGTGAAGGCAGTTAATCAGAATATGACTGAAGAATATGCTCTGAACCACTGGTATAAGAAGCATTTAAAGAGGAACTGGCAAGCAGTCAACTGAAAAGAAATGAAAGTTTGATACTGAGCAAAGTAAATGCCTTTGTAGGTAACTGCAACCCTGGATGACTTAGAACTTCTACAGTGCACAATTTAGTTTATTCATTTGGAGCTAGCCAGTATACTAATTCTTAAGGAAAAACACCAGTTACCTGGAAGCATGCCAATTATTATTCACATCTGGGAGGGACAGAGATATAGGACAAGTACAGACTGTATCTGTGCAAAGGAAAACACCAGTGATAGTGCATGCGTTTAACCCTGATTAAACATAAGTTTAGAATCGGTAAAACCTGTGGGTGTAGCTATTTGAGGCAACTGACCATATCATATATGGAGGGGTAACTCCTCTTCCTCCTGGAAGTTGCATATATTATTATAGGTTTTCAGCAAGTTGAAAAGGATTGGGAAGGGGGGGTTCAAAATGCATTACGTTTCTTTTTCCTTGAGTATTTTTATTGAAGCAAAACAAGTCTGATAAAATGTGACATGGGTTCAATCACAGATGAATAATAAAATGTAATAGGGAAAACACCAGGCACAGGATTCCCAAGTACTCCAAAAGCCATACAATCCACTCAATGTATTTTAAAAACGAACAGTCTTATTCACATCAAGAACTCCATAAGATTTAGTGCTTTAATCTACTGCACCATAGAGTTCATCAGATTCTGATGAAGTCTATGGTGCAGTAGATGAAAGCACTGTATCTTATGGAGTTCTTGATGTGAATAAAAGACGGTTCATTTTTAAAATACACAGAGTGGATTGCTGTGGCTTTTGGAGTACTTGGGCATCTTGTGCCTGGTGTTTTCCCCATTACTTTTTACTACTCATTTTTCGCTGGTTGTAAGGGATAACACTGACAGTTTTGGCTCGATCAGAGATGAGAAGCAGCAACTGCATTAAAGATTGTCCTGCCAAGCATTAATGTGCACAAGTTAAGCAGGAAACATAGCCAGAAGTAATAACTCTTAGTTGTCTCATGTAATGTCAGTGGCACTGCAGGTACAGACAAAAAACAAAATACAGAATTATATTAAGGCTGGGGCAAATAGCAATCTTACAGGAGATAAACTTATGAATTTGGCAAAGAAAGGACCTCAAGATAAATATTTACCAGAGTATCATGAGAAAAGGCAAAGGAGGTAATAATACAGATTGCAAGAAGGGCTCCCATAGTGAAAGAAGAATGGAAAAGCAATGGTAAACATATGGCAATTAGTGGTTATTGGAACAGGAGGATTGCACTGGCATTTATTTATATTTCACCACAGAACAGCTGTGTGAGTTGCACTTGCCTGTAACGGCAAATGCCTGAATTCCTCACTGCAGCGCCTATTGTCTACATGGGTTGGATTTTGTCTAAGATGCAACTGGCCAGCTTCCAAAAGCTCTGGTTCCTTCCCACTCTTCCTCGCTGACTACTGACTGAGCAACTCAGTGGAGGAAAAATCAGCAGTTGGAGTGGAAAAATCTTCAGGAATTTCTTGCATAACCAAAAAGTAGTGTACTTATCCTGAGCTAAACTAACATGAAAATGATTTCCTAACAAATTATATACAATAAGAGTGGATGAAGGGCGAGTGTGGATTCTGCAGCAATGACGAATTTGAGGATCTGCTGTTGGGGTCAACGCAACTTACACAACTGTACTATATTCATCATTCCCACTGCTGCAGGAGCCTTTAGGCTACATGGCTAGATTACAAAAGCTTATCAAATTTGGGAAAAGGAAGGACATAAATCCAGGAACCCCTGGAGAATGGTCCAAGAAAATACAGTCCTGGATCTAGAAGAAGAATCCAGTTTGAATTGCCTTAGAAAGGCATGTACAAAAGACTAGGTTATCCCTAGAGTGCTTCTAGAGTCTACCTTATTTAAATATAACATCAAACAAGACAAGGCCCTAGTAACATGCATCTTGATATTGTCAGGAACTGCTTTACTATAATCTAGGACAACCAACTAGAAATAGTTGGTTTTGATACAGATTGTCCTTTCTTAGCACAAACATAAAAAATAAATAAATAGCTGATCAGCATTTCTACAGGGTTTAAATCTGACAAGATAGCATCTAAGCTGCCTATGTATGTCTCGAGTACGGAGATGCTTTTCTCTCTGGTCTTGAAAGTCAGAACAGAAAACTGGGAGACTGATGGTCTGATTCAAGTAAACTCTGAAATAACTCTGGGCATGAATGAGGAGTTTGTACGTAATACCCTAAATATATGGAATATGGAAAAGGGTTTAGTGTCCAAACCCTGCAGAAATCCACAACCAGACCAGCTTCCCTGAGTCTTTACATCATAACCCTAGCTAATGGACATCCAAAAACAGAGTCTGGATGTCGGGGCATAAGAAGGGATACCACTGACATCATCTTCAGGTCTAAGCAGTGAACAAGCAGTCTGATGCCGCAGATAGTGTAACCTCCCAGGCTGTCTGAATGTAAGACAGCAGCAGGAAAAAAACATAAGAGGCAGAAATGGGATGATTGGGTAAGAGGACTACCTGCAGAAAAAAATCCTCTACCCCTTGCACCCAGCAAAGGAGAGACAAACAGTGAGCAGATACAGGGGTTAAAGGGTGGAAGCATGCACCGCATCACTGATCTACTCGAACGTGTACAATTATGTTACTTGGAACACAAATGTACTATGTTCTTCATACTCAATGTTGCAGTACTGACTCTTGGGAGGATCCTGAAAGTTAAAAGATAGATGGCGAGTCATCTGTACGGCCTTAGGAAATAAAATTTTGCAGGATGGCAGTAGCGAAACTTGCTCTAACCCTGGAGACACTGCCTAAGTTATATTGTTTTGTAAAGGTGAGCACTGAATTCCATGTGGCTATCTATAGGATGGCCTGGGTGGGTACTCCTTTGAGGAAAGCAGTGTTAGTCACCCCATGTCTGCTGGACTGGACATAAATATGCTCAAGTAAATCCCTTCCATGGTGTAAGTAACAACTCTGTGCAGTTAGCTATCCATTTTGAAATGGTTCGTTTGGAGACTAGCTTCTCCAGTTTACCGTCTTCAAAATCGACCAGCAATTGCTCTGCTCCATTAGGGGGTTTTGTCTATAGTACATGATCTGCATGTTCACATCCAGGTTGCAGAGGACTTGTTCTGCCCTCTTCTGTAGTTTAAACAAGTTCTGATACCACCTTAGGCATTAAAGATGGGTTTGTTCTGATGGTAAGCCTATCCCTGTGGAAGACTGAGAAAGATTCTTTTGAACATGAAGGCTTGTAGCTCAAACTCTCCTAGCTCATTTAACAGCTGTAAGAAAGGTTGCCTTCCAAATGAGCATCTTTAGGGAGACAATGGCAGCAAGCTCAAAGAGGGGACAAGGTTAGCTTTTCTAATCCGTAATTTAGATCCCATGCCAGAATACAGTTCCTTCTGGGTGGTCTTAAATTAATCACCCTTTTTAGAAAAAGGTCATGTGGGGTACGAGAAGAAAGGTGGGACGCTGTGAAGGAAAGCAGATATTGCAGACGCAAGTACCTTAATGCTGGAATAGGAAAGTCCTTGACTAAAGAGAATCTGTGTCAGCCTTTCCCAGGAGTGCCTGTGAAGTTGTATAAATACGTATCTCAAAGTGTGTGTGTTGTGTCAGCTACTTGGCAGGGACATGAAGCATTGATTGGACAGAGGGTACTGGAGGTTTTAGCTTGCCCAGTTAGGCTGAGACCTGGACCCTATAGCTGCGCCAGTGGGGAGTCTTATTGGGGACCTGGTGAGCAAGGGAGCAACCAGCCCCAGACTGACTGTGATCTCTGTGTACACTCAAGGGAAATTGCACTTTACTGAGTGTATTAGTTATCCTTTCTTCTACAAGACAACCTCCCTGATGTTAGTGGTGATGATTAAGGCTCCTTGATTTCTGGGCCAGGGCACGGTCGTCACATACCCCAGTGAGTTTAGAAGCTTCTTTACAAATGCCAGATGTTTTAATAACAATTCCTGGCTTTCTGCCTGAATCAGACAATCATCCAAGTATGGGTATATTTGAATATTTCTCTGCCTGCAAAATGCAATGGCTGGAGCTAGACACTTTGTGAATACCCTGGACGCAGTAGATAAGCCAAAGGGAAGTGCAGAGAACTGATAGTGCATGGAGCCTGCCCTGAAGCGTAGGTATTTCCTGCAAGACTCCCTTACTGGAATGTGCAGGTAAGCTTCCTATAAGTCTAAGGTTGCCAACCAGGCATCTTTGCCTAGCATAGGAAGCAGCTGTTGAAGTGTTAGCATCGTGAATTTTGGGATTACCAAAAAAGTGTTTAGAATAGAGAGGTCCAGGATAGGACACCAGGAGCTGTCTTTTCTGGGTACCAGGAAATGTCTTGAATAAAAACCTTGTCCCTTTTCTTCTGCTGGGACAGGTTGAATCACCCTGACACTTAGGAGAGAGAGAACCTGCTGTTGAGCCTCTGTCCACTGATTTGGGGGTAGGTCTGGCCAAACGTTTGGGGTTGGTAGGGTGTGGAAGTGGAATGTGTATCCTTGTAAACTATATTCAAAACCTATTTGTCCTGGGTAATGAGTTCCCAGTTTTTTGCATGTAAGGCAAGCTTTTCTCCTAAGGGAGCAGGCAGCTGAGCAGGGCTTGGAAGGGCTAAGGTTAAGTCATTGTACCATTTTCCTGTAGGGGGGTGTCTTACTACTCCCTGCTTTGGAAGTGGGTGCCCCCCACTGCTTAGGTCTGTGCATAGCCTGAGACTTTAATCTAGGTGGTCTGCTGTTCCTGGGTTTGGACTGAGAAGGCCTGGAAGAGGTTGGAAAGGACCAATTCTTTGATGGCCAACGCCTACTAAATCTGGGAGGCTGTACTTGCAGGAAATCTTTAACAGTATGCATAGATTTAGCTTTTTCCTCCATCTTTTTGAGGACGACTTCTGCTTTGCTGCCAAACAGGTGGTCTTGGTTTAAGGGAGCATCCAGTAATTTAGCCTTAACATGATCTGGCAAGTTTTGCTCATTAAGCCAAGCATGCCTTCTAAGTACAGACCCAGTGACAGCAGCCCTGCAAGATGCTTCTAAAGAGTCAAAACCACATTGCAAAGTATATTTACCAACTTGTTCTGCAGAATGCATTAAATCCTGTAATTCTTTGTGCTCAGTACAGTCAGGAATCAACATCATTTTCTGTTTAAATAGTCCCATAATATGCTGCTGGTACTTTAACACATGAAACTGGCAATTTGAAGCCCTAACGGCCAAAGTAGCAGAAGTATATACATTCTTACCCCATCTGTCCAAGGCTCTAGAATCTCTATCAGAAGTGGTAGGGTTTTCGGCAGCAGTAGCCTTAATGCCCTTTGATCCTTGGGAAATGGTATCTGGATCCGCAGTAGGATTCTTGAAGAGGAACGTGTGAGAGTCAGGTACTCTAATACCTGTCAGGTTTTCTGGGAGCTGGAGGTAAAGTGTCTTGGGAAAGGCTAGATTCCAAGAAGGCATCATCTACAATGTCCAGAACAAGAGGGATAGCCAAATGTCTGTGTTGAAGGAGGAGTAAGAATTCCCTAAGCCTCTTTTTAGAGTCAGAGTAATCCTGGCTTTCCCAGCAGAAGTGCTCCCTAAGAGTGTGTAAGGTTTCACCAAAGGAAAAATCCTCTGGAGGGGAAGCAGAGGGAATGGAATCCTCTGCATCAGAATCCTCATAGGAAGATGGGGGCAAATTCTGATAATCAGAAGAAACAGAAATATCAGATTCCTCATCAGGAAAATCAGTTCTAGGTCTCTTAGAGGGGGAAGGCTGGCTTCCCCTAATTAAGGTAATAAGGTCTTCAGCCATTCTAAGCATTTGCTTTTTTGGGCATATGGGCCTGAGCATGCTGTCTGGATGTTGGTTTTCTAGGAGTGAGTCGAGTTTTAGGCCTGGAGGAAGAAAATGGCATTGGTTCAAAAATGCAATTCTGTAGGCCTGAATACACCCTCAGAAGCCGGTGCTTGCACAGTGGCTCCGGACCCATCCAAGGTAGAGACATCTGCAGGTTCCATAGTCGAAGAATCATCTCGTGGCATACCAGACTCTGAATGCGTCCCAATAGAGGCCTGCGAATCTGAAGTAGCAGGTATCAGGGGCTGCGAAAGCACCTCACTGAGTACTGGTGGACTGGCGACTAGCTTAACGGAAGCATCGTTGGCAGTTTTGGACCTATGTGGTCTGTCTCCGTCTTTATCCTTACATTTTTTCAGAATATCGGTAGTCAGATGGGTTACTGAAGCCATTTCTGGATAGTTATACAGAGCACCAAAATAATTTGTGGCAAATATAGACAGACGACGAATAGTTTGAGGGTTGAACAAGGCACAAAACAGACAGCGAGAGATGTCGTGGTCTGGGCCTAAGCAAGGAATGCAGTACAAATGAAAATCCTGAGGAGATATTTGCTTTCCACAGATAATACAATTGTTAACTTTTACTGACATCGGTTAAGTGTAAGAAAAAGGATCCTCAACGGGGTACTTCGCTTTTTTGAAGATTTCGGTTCTGAAACTCGAAAACGAAAATTTCAGGAGTCGGCCAACTGGTACTTGCGAACTGCTTCTGCTTCAGGCACTGCGTGGCAAGAAAGACTGATGTAACGGTGTCAGCTGCATGTTTTATACCCCTGACGACCTGACGTCATGGAAGAAGAGACAGCATCCGATGCAGGAATCCAAGATTCTGGTATTCAGGCCGGCTGAGGGCTACCTGCAGGCAGATAACCTAAATGTGATGACTGCAACAGTGAAACACGAAGAACATCTTTTTTAGCAGTGACAGGTCAGAGATGGGCTTTCAAGTGCCCTATTTTCTTGGAAATAGAAATATCCTTCAGTAGAAGGCTATTCTCTCTTCTCCTGGATGGACAGGCTAAATGAATCCTTGGTGAAGTAGCTTCCCTGAGGATAAGTAGCAGGAAGCTTTCTTGCTCTTTTGGTGGCATTGAAGTGCCCGAGAAGGTTGGCATTTGTCTGAATGGAATACAGTACCCCTTCTCTGTCATGCTGAGGACCCATTTGCCCCTAGTGATAGAATTCCATTGGCTTAGGCAGAAGAGTTTTCCAGCCAGAGATTTGGAGGAGATGGTGTAAGGGAGGGTGGGTAAGATCATGGTCACAGTTGCTCCCTAAAGCTGGGTGGAGATACTGAAGACACCCACTATGTGCAATTGTTCTGGTTGCCATTTCCTAGACTGCAGCAATGAGGAAGCCTCCCCTTGTCTTGTCAAGGTAGAACAGGCCAAGGTTTAGAAGAGTAATCCCTACTCTAACTTGGGGTTTGAGGCAAGCAAAATTCTCAGTTTTAACTTGCTTTCTATTTTTGTCCAGTTTCTTAAAAACTTGAGAAGCTGGAGGACAAAAAAAGAAATTCCTTGTCCAGTGGGGCATCCAGTAGTTCGTTATTTACCTGATTGGACAGAGTCAGGGTCCTAAGCCATAAATGTCTTTGATGACAGAACCTGTGGCAGCTGCCCTGGAAGAAGCACCTAAGGTGTCATAGCCACATTTTAGGGAGTGTCTGGAGACTTGTAAAGCTTTTCTGGCTATATCCTGGATTTCCTTAGACAATGTTCTATCTGCAATAGAATCTACCTTAGTTAGCATTTTGGTTGAAGAGACTCAAGGTACTTTGATATATGGAATTACAATTCACAGCTCTCATTGCCAGGGTGGCAGAAGGATAAACTTTCTTTCCATGTCCGTTTAACTTACGTTCCCTGTGATTAGGCAGGGGATGCCTTGCTGGTCTCTTAGGTACACCATTTGTGGATTCAGTGGATACTACAGGAGGGTCAGCTTTCAGATTTTTGTAGAGGTCCTTGTGGGATTCAAGCACTCTGCAAAACCTGTCTGGCTTCCTAGGAGCAGAGAGTAGAGGAATCAAGGTGTAAAGCACATTGTCTTCAAATACATCACCTAATATAATGTGAACAAGGAGGAAAAAACAATGGTCTAGGTAAAGACAAGTTTAGCAATTTGCTGTAGTGGGTATGGGCCTGACAGAACTTCTTACTTTCCCAACTGTAAGCCTCCCTCATTCTATGCAGGGTATCCCTGAAGGAAAGGTCTTCAAGGGGAAGTGAAGACCAGATTTCATCTGAGTCAGAGGCTGGGTAAGTGAGGTGGTAAGTGGCCACAGTAAGACATTTCCTCCTCATCCACAAATCTAGAGGAATTTTCCTGAAAAGACTCTTCCCTGCTCCTTTTAGACTGGAAGGCCTCAGATGTTGAAGAATGAGTTTGCTTTCTAGATTTTATGAAGGCCAGAAGGTCATAAGCACCTTTTTTATTTTAAGAAGGTCATCGGCTACAGTCTCAGAAAAAGTGGTCGGAGGTGACGGCGAAGAAGTTTGCTTGCCCTTTTAAAGAGGTGATGGGAGGATGTGGTCATTTGACCACAAATTAGGTTGTAGCTTTGGTAGTCAGGGTAAACAGGGAATCTCCCTAGAGACTCATGAAGTGGACACTGGAAGCTGACACTTGCAGAGCAATCTCAGACCCAAACAATGTGTGTGCAGTGGTAGTATTTGTAGGCAGGCCGGAAAGCATGGTAGCCTCCTGAGGGAGCACGCCAGATGGTTCAGGCCTAGGAGTCGCCAGACCAGGGAGCTGCAAAGGTGCCTCACCTAGGTTGGTCGATTTAAGACCTATAGTTGGAACTTTTTCAGTAACATCAGGGTCCATGGCTTTTTGGCTTTCCTTTTTTGGTATGATGCTAGCCGATGCAAGAGTCTGCGGAGGCCCTGCAATAGTACTGGATTGTGACACCACCAAGGAAGCCAAAATGGAAGATTCTATATGGGAGGTTGGTACTTCAGCCCTACTTTGATAGTTTTTACATGATATTTTGCAATATCTCTGCAGTTTTTGTGGAGGCCCCAAGCAGAACAGACAAGACAACTGAAAAATCTTCATGTGGGATTTACTTCCCATACTTCAAGCAAATGTTGACTTTTCTGAACATTAAATTAATATAGAAATTTTCCCAATGGGGTACTTATCTGACTGAAAAAAGGGGCTCTGTAGAAAAATGACTGACTGCAAGCATACTGAGCAAACATGAAGTGCAGACTGCATAGTTAAAGAAATGAAATAGGCACCAATGGATGCTCTTCTTATACCTTAATATCCAGATGTCAGTATTCGGACATCCATCTCCTAGGGTTGATGTAAAGACTCTGCAAAATGGGCCAGTTGCAAGGCTCCTTTACAGCAATAGAATTTCTGCAAGGATTCCAGCCTAGGCTCTTTCTTTGGGGTCTTAATTACTGCCTGACCACTTCAACAGAACAAGCCAGAAGGCTGCTCCATATCATCCTCCAAAGTGTTGCTACAGTGACAACATGCCCAGATGCTGGACAGTCTGTGGGCTTCTCAATAGTATCAACAGAAACATCAAACTACAACTTTAGAAAAAAAGAGGGTAAACCAAAATCTTTCCATTTCCTTAGCTTTATTAGAAGCTGAGAAGATGCCTTCAATGAGGGAGGTTTGGATTGTATAATGGCTCACACCAAAAGCTGAAATTGTTTGTTCTGTAAATTTTAGGTGATGACAAATTTCTGCCAAGGGTCTTTATAACAAAGTCTGACAGACAGAGCAATCCCAAGTATTATGGTCAGGTTCTAAACAAAAGAGACACAAGGCATGCCTAAAAGGGGTCTGCATACCAAAGGTATTTCCCTATCGCAGGAGAAGAAAAAAGTCCAATAATCAGAGCAATAAAATAAGGAAGGTCCACCAAAGGGACACTTAGCCTATCCTTAAACATAACTGAATAATTTCATGCACTTAACAGACTGAGCTTTGCAGTTCTGCTTCTAGGACTGCCAGAAAAAGAAGTTCTTAATGATACATAAGTGTGACAATCTTAAGTACAGACACATACTCATCATGCATAGACCTAAGGTTAACTGTATAACATGTAAAGCAGGAGTGCTTAAGCTTTGGTTACTGAACAGATGTACAGCATCCTTGACAAAATATATCTCTATCTGTCAGCATTATTGAAACAGTGATCTAATGATGACCATGTACCAATGATTCAATGCATACACTGCTCAAGACAACACATGCTCCAAGAAATGCAGTCCCATAGGTTCGGACAAAGCCAATTTATTTTGCTTTGCTAGATCCCATGTTACCCATTTAACAGCTGAAGTGTATGTCACCAAAAAGTGCCCTGCAATCTCAGCTCCAGGACTTGTGCTACCAGAAAATAGCACTTCATTGATATGGTTTACAGTGTCAAGCCCAAGACATCTCTTGGCAAAAAGTTCTCGTCCTTTGACCTCCTTTAGATAGAGAATCTTACACTGCCCAGGAAGATACCACTACGATAACCCCCAGAAGGCCAAGACCACATTAGCTGCGCGTTACAACCCCCCCACCCCCAAACAGTGCTCAGGCTCATACAGTCATCAGTCACAGCTGGAACATAATGCCTCTAACATTATGCAGCGCACTGACTACTAAAACTGCTACCTACTGGGAAAAGGATGATTGCAAACAATGCAAAGAACTCCGCAATCAAAGTTAAGTGAGCAAGCAAAAAAGTGAAAGCATTTCCTCCCTTAGCTGCCATCTCCCACTACCAGCAGATGAGATACTTGGCACTTATAATTCTGTTTTGCAAAATTTTAAGTGTGTCAAGCAAACAAGCCATGCTGGGAGAAGGAAGTATTTTCTTCACAGATTCCAATTAATATAACACTGGTTTACTAGGCACCACAGTCTTCAATACAGAAATGGTTTGAATACATTGGTTGCTAGAGAGGGCACAATATCTTCTGAGAATGGGAAAGCAGTTGATAATGAGGGATTAAGAATGCATCAACACTCTTCAACATGAAACAGAGTGGCAAGAGCAAACTATACAGAAAAGGAAGTTGAGGTTTAAAGAAAAATCCATAAATCTGCCAGAACTGAAGTAAATACAGCAACAATATTAGCAATTTTATATTTACCTTCAGTGTTCATTAAAGCCTAATGTCTACTCTGCATGAAACAGCACATTATTGAAATCCACACAGGGGACCCCAGAAGCCATCTACAAGAAGGCTAACAGGTGAGCATCTCTAAAGCATAAATGTACATAGAAAAGATCCATGAATGGCAGTGGTTATAGAAGATGATTTTCTTAAAACAACTTTCCCCTAACATCATTGCAGTCCCCAAATGCTCCTTGCATGTAAAAATAGTCAAAACCAGTTATATAGATGATACTACAATAGGCAAAAAAACAGATAAATTGTGGGCCAATTAGCCCTTGGCAGCCAGCAATATCTACATTTCTTACAGCACAGTCTCGACTGTATGATTTTATTTTGAAACTTATGAAATGTAAATTGAAAAGTACTGGTTTTATGGCAAACAAAAATGATACAGTGTACTAAGATGTCAGAATACAATGTCATAAATTCTATCAGAATACTACAATTCATGTCTCCTAAATATTTATATTTACACAAACAGAATCAGTCAACTACACTACCTTTTCCATTAAAGCTAGCTGAATTCCTGCTGAAGCAGGGCCAAAAACAATGATTTACTAGTGCGTGTCTACATTCTAACCGAAGTGACTCACCCAACCTTTAACTGTGAGTTAAAGGCCAGTGCAGTTAAATTCTTTCATCCAAAATCCTCAAAAACTGAAGTATAACACAGCTTTGTTTTTACAATGAATGACTAATTAGGAAAGTATGGATGGAATATCTTTATCTACCAACTTATGGTTAGTGTGCATCACTTTCAGGTCTGCATCAATCAAGAAACAGCAGCCTGGAGCTGCAATGCATTAGTTATTAGGCATTCTGTCTATTCTAATTAAAGGTCTTCTGCAAGTCATGCAATCATACATCTAAATCGATACACAGCCAGTTTTAGGAAAAGTCGACATATTTCTGCTGGCGATCCATTACTAGGCTTAAAATTCTACGCAACACACAGTCAATTTTTATTATAGATTTAAGATTTCTATTACCTTTCTACACTGAATAATCAATACACATTTTAAAACAGTAAGGCAATGTATAAACTGCAATATATTGCCCCTGGAAGAACAGCACTTTTTTTTTTAAACCATACAGTTGTCACCTGCGCTACTTTAATTCTTAACATTTTATTCAGCATATTACTTGCAAATACCACAACTGAAGTCTCTTTCTGGATAGAGCTCTTGTATATAAGACAATCTCAAATGCTAACCTCGACAAGTCCTTAATTTAAGAGTTATAAATCCAAATTTATGGAACTATGAGGAATGAAGACCTTTTCATGAAACTTTCTGCACAGTATTTATGCCTCTAAACCTTTGTTCCCTGCTCCTCCAGTCATTCTGCATCACACCCTAACAAGTCAGTGCCAGTGTTTGATAGCCAGGTATCAGAGGTAACTCATGGCATTCTGATGAACATTTAATACAAGTAACTAGGTGTGTTAAGAAGCTTCATTTGCATATCAGTCACATATATTTCTTCATTGCTCTGACAATGGTAGAATATAAAAATGCATTATATGCAATGTTGATCAAAATTTTATGCACCACTCATCTCACAGGTACAACACAGCTCAGTGATGTATTCTTCCTAGCACTGCAGATGTCACGCTATTTGTCACACCTGTATATAACTGATGCATATTTCAGAGATAACCATGGTTTACTACTTTAGCAAGCTTAGTTTGCTTAAAGGTTATAGTTCTACACTATCTACTTGCTTATCACCACCATATGCTCATGTTTTATAGTACTTTTAGCAACAGGAAAAGGTGAAGCCTGAAGGCATCATTATGTTTGTATTGAATATATTTTCACATGCATTTTACAATTGGAGGTTTTAAAGTCTCTGCACCCACCCTTGTAAAAAGATCAAAGTCCTCATGCTAGAATATGAAAATAAAATGATTTAGCGTTTTCGTTTCCTTTGACATCAGTATTAAAACTGCTGCAAAATAAGTCGGCTCATTTGTACAGAAACAGGAAATCTTAACTACGCTGTCAGTGAACAAAGATCAACTACAGGCACAAGCACTTAAACACTAGGGAGAAAGGAATGAGAAGCCAACCCAAACTCCATCTTCTTAAAGGGAGGACATAAGTTTGAGCTACAGCAGAAGCACCTTGTCATTCAAATTGAAGGGTGAAGCTCTTATGGCTAAATGGCTAAGGTCACTGTACAAGTGCAGCATTTGCTCAAGTGGTCACACATAGGTGCATGGTGTGGCACACTCCTATAACCAGTGCATGCTCAGCCTTCTTGAGACTAGAGGTTCTTTCCACTATTTGTCTCCCCACAACAAGAACATTTTATTTCCTGAATGTAGTATGATGTTTCTTTCTCCCAAATAAGGAAGATTCAGACAGAGAAAGGAACTGAAGGCAAAAGACAAAGTGAACATTTCTGATCAGTTTTCACCTCATCTTAAGCCACCTCTGTTAGTGTATATTGATAAAGCCCTAACTGTGTCCCAGACCAATAAAGATCAGTCAGCAAATCCAGTGTCTGCTGGAACTGGCATGGGAGGATGGGTGTGTCCATTCTTAGTGAGAAGGAAGCAGAGACCATCCAGTGTAACAACACTTCAGAGAAGTGACACAAACAAGCACTCAGAGGCAGACATTTTGCTACCAAACTGAGAATGGAATAGCCCTCACTATGTGTGTAGAAGACCATGCACTAAGGGGAGGGCACAGTGGCATCAAAAATGATGCAAGTCACTCCTCTCCTGCCCTGAGAAGAGGTTAGGGCCCATAATAAATACAACCTCACTGCCTGGATGCTAGTGCAGGCACAAACCACGTCAAGGCACTTCAGATCCTGTGAGCCAGCTCAAAAGGATCATTGCATTAGTTAGATGCTGCTGCTTATGCGACAGCCTCCACTGGCCAGTACCAGCTTTCACCGGGAGCAAATGGGCTTGGCAGATAGGGGGAGGCTTGATAGTAAGAGTTTCACCTAATCTGTATTAAAACTTTCACATTGAATTGTCTTCAAGATAAGTTACAAGCATACACCGCACAGGAGGCATTGCCACTTCTGCATGCACAATACATTTTCAGGAATCTTAGTCCCCACCAGAATGCAACTGACTAACACCACTTAGGTTCATTGGTAAATACTAGGCCATCCGCCTGCAAACTATTACAAGTCTAGCCAATAATAAGTGGGTAGAAACAAACCCCGTACCTTGTATCTGTGAGATAAAACTCTGTTATGCCAAACCTTAACCTCCTTTCCCAAGGAGGTAGAAAGCTAGTTGCTGCAGTTCACCTTATTCCTATCTCGGCTGGTCTTTAGTCGCTCAATGCCACCTAGTATTCCCAACTGCCTAGGATGTTCTAAGGCTGGACACAGTCTCAATACTAAGATACGACTCTTAAAACTACTTGTAAATCAGAACTCAGACTTGTACGGATATGACTTTTTAATGACAATATTTGTTGCGTTAATTATATTTAAAATTAGTTTACATGTCAATTCCAGTTAGGTCAAAAGCAATGCAATGAGTCAGTTATGTTATCTACAAATATATGCATTTACTGGCACATTTATTCAGTTTTAGAAAGTAATTCTCAAAAGACAGGGGGATGACTAGGTGAAAGCCTGCTGCTTAAATGATAGGCAACAAAGGTACAACTAAATCAGCAAATGATGTGCTCTTTCAGCTTTACTTTTAATGTTTGGAGTTAGAAACAACACTCCTAGCTCTTTATGTGGAATAAGACAAAGTGCTTATTATGAGCAGCAGCACTACTCCTGTTTTTGTCCTGGGAATCACAACCTTCCTTTTCCTAGGTCTTCGCTATTGTTCACACTCAAGTCAGCAAGTCAAACTGAAATTTAGGGCCTGTAGGTAGTTCTGTGCTGAAACTTACTTTTCATAGCTATAAAATGATCCATGAATAGACAGCCAAAATAAAGAGGTGAGTTTTGAAACTGTCATACTATTGGCCAATCTGGTTAGTTTCTATAATTGGAGAGACATCATATTTTGTATGTTATGAACTGCAATTTGACAATACAACAGTCTGTATTCAATTGTAACAGAGAAATGGCACTAAGCATTACTCTTTTTTAAACATCTTTATTAAATCACAATTGCAGCAGTAACACAGGTACATATTCATTAACAGAAAAGAAACCAGCAATATTCCTCATCATTTTCTTGGTTTCATGCCAGGAAAGAGCACTACATATGCGATGTTTGCTCTGAGAGTATTGATGGAGAAGTACAGAGAAGGTCAGAAGGAGTTGCATTGTGTCTTTGTGGATTTAGAGAAAGCATATGAGAGGGTGCCTAGAGAGGAGTTGTGGTATGGTATGAGGAATTCGGGAGTGTCAGAGAAGTATGTAAAAGTTGTACAGGATATGTACGAGGGTAGTGTGACAGCGGTGAGGTCTGCGGTGGGAGTGACAGATGCGTTTAAGGTGGAGGTAGGATTACATCAAGGATCAGCTCTGAGCCCTTTCTTATTTACAGTGGTGATGGACAGGTTGACAAACGAGATCAGACAGGAGTCCCCGTGGACTATGATGTTTGCGGATGACATTGTGATCTGTAGTGAGAGTAGGGAACAGGTGGAGGAGACCCTGGAGAGGTGGAGATATGCTCTAGAGAGAAGAGGAATGAAGTTCAGCAGGACTAAGACAGAATATGTGTGTGTGAATGAGAGGGAGAATAGAGGAATGGTGAGGATGCAGGGAGTAGAGGTGGCAAAGGTGGATGAGTTTAAGTACTTGAGATCAACAGTTCAGAGCAATGGTGAGTGTGGAAGAGAGGTGAAGAAGAGAGTACAGGCAGGATGGAGTGGGTGGAGAAGAGTGTCAGGAGTGATTTGTGACAGATGAGTACCAGTAAGAGTTAAAGGGGAGGTCTACAAGAGGGTAGTGAGACCAGCTAGGTTATATGGGCTGGAGACAGTGGCATTGACAAAAAGGCAGGAGTCAGAGCTTGACGTGGCAGAGTTGAAGATGTTAAGATCTGCACTGGGTGTGACAAGGATAGAGGATAGAGGTACACCACATACACTGATCTACACAAACCTGGCTACGAGCAAACAACCTAGACCTTTAATAGTAAAGATGCAATCTTAACAGCAGGAGGAGTTGATTCTGACAAAACTGTGGCAGGAGGACAAAGTACTAAAAGTGGTAGACAGCAGTATTTGTGGAGAATGACTACTCATTGTACACCACGCAGAAGAGGAGTACATTTATTCCATTATTCAGGGAAGATCGAGAATTAGGTGGAAGATTCAAATTGCTCTACTCAGCTAGCTTCAAAATATTTTTCCCTGTGTTTTTTTTTTTGATAAAGTATATGCTGAAGAAGAAATACAAATAGTTTGTCCAACAAAAAGTGAGCTGTGAAGCTGTACTTCGGAAACCATAGCACAATCCCCACTTAAACTCCATCATTCTAGAGATTGTGTCCCCAAAAGAAATTTCCTCAAAAGGAGTAGCAGAACTAGCACATTCCTCTTCCTCAGAACCAAAATCTAAAGGAGGACTCTTAGAAGATAAGCAAGGGACTCCTTACCTGCATCCACCTCCTCCGCAAAGGAATCCTGTTCCATGGGTCTTTTAAGGGGATTAGAGGACTACAGAGGAGCTAGGTCAGAAACTCCCAGGGGAGAGTTTAAAGCCATTAAAGCAATAAACCATCCCCAAATTATTTTGCCATTAACTCTGTGGGTCCTTAAAGCTGGAGTAATAGGTTTAGTTTTCTGCATTGTCTTTAAGGGGCCGTCCACCTAATGATATGTAGACACCCTGGACAGCATTCAATAACTGTAGCAGGAACTTTTGCCCTCACTAAAATTTCAGGAACACCCCTAGACCCTCTGGAAATAATCAGCCACACTTTCCAATGAACATCCGATGAAGACATCTGCAAGGCCTCAAAGGACATGCCATATGGTCTGATTCCCTCCAGCCTCTAAACTAGTCACAGCAAAATAATCCAATAATGGAAAGACGAACCCTCTGGTCATTCACTTGCCTCGGGAGAAACATCCAGCAGAGGATGTGCAGCAAAAGAATACAGCCTAGATTCCATGGTTGTCCCTTTGAGTGGGAAGTTCCATTCACTGTCTAGCTTAAAAGCTTAAGGTGTTGATTCTCCAGATACAAAGCCAAAGAAGAAAGCCTAGTACAGATGGTCTCAGGAACAAAAGCCTGACAGGCTGAACAGGAAGTATGGTTGTGGGAAGCACAGAGGCAAAACAAGCACTGTTCATGATGGTCTTTATGGGGAATCTGTCTCCCACACTGCCATTTACTTTTCCTGTATGACATGAAACCCCACAAGAATTAAAAAAAATAAAAAGATAAGTTACAATAAACCCCAACAGGCACTTATCTGTGACAGCATAGCAAACCAGCAACAGAATGGGCATTCAGACCAATGAACAAGAAATGGCATTCGATCTAGCAGCAAAGATGTTCTGAGGATGGTATGTCCAAATGTCACCTTTATGGCCTACACAATGCGAGGAGCATACGTGTGTCATATGGCATACCTTAAATTAACATAAAGGCTTTGGTATACTGGCTGGACATTGGACAGCCCTTGGCAGGGGATATCCATATTATAATGCATACCGCAACACTGAAATCGAAAGGACATATGTAGGCATTGCAATGTAAAAAAAATCTAGTCAAAACAGCTTGACAAAAGAAAAAATAGTGTGCTTTTCTCATTCTTGCATAGGGGAATGACTGGGTTAAGGCCATTAGCTTAACATACGGAAAAAAAATGCAAGAGAAAGCATGTTAATGAAAAAGAATACTGAATAATACAAGGCTTTTTTTTCTAGTAAACAGTTTTATGTTTGGTTCTCATGTCTCTAGCAGACAATCAGAGAGAAATGGCTTGGAGCAAATGTTTCTTAAAAGCATTTAAGTGTTTTCCCAGCTGAGAGAGCTATAAATATAAGACAAAACCAGACAGCACTTAATAGAACCACAGACTGTACCCATGTGTCTTAGCATGGATAACCTTTCTTTTAGGTTAGCTCAAGTCTGCATGCATGGCTATCAGTTTGGAACATTTGTTCCTATCAGGAGGGTAAAACTTCAATGTTTGAAGATGTACATAGTTCTGAGGATGTGTGTATTTTTGTTTGAGGGCTTTCAATAAAACACAAAGTTCTGTAAAATGTGACAGACTCAAATGGAGATATGAAACAACCGTATAAAAAATTAACCTGCCAAACAGTACACCCATGTACTGCAAAAGCTGGAACTAGACATTTAACAAAACAACTGTTATACATAAAAGTTGGGAATAATAATTTCTCAAGAATATGATGCTTTCTACAATGTCTTTAAACGTTAATGGTCTCACACAAATACAAAAAAGAGAGTAGTGAACTATATTAAAAAATGTAGAGTGCAAAGAGCTATACTACATGAGAGACACTTGGAATGAACTGAACATGTGAATATGATAAAGAAAGGTTTTCAAGATGGTTACTCAGTTGAATACTTGGGGCAAAGGAAAAGAGGAGTAGTTATTAGTTGCAAGAGGAGCTCCAATAGTAACAGAAGAGGATAAAAAAGACAATAATGGTAGATTTGTAGTACTAATGGGCTACTAGCAAGGGAGGAGGACTACACTGGCATGTATTTATATTCCACCTAAAACTGCTATAATGGAGCTTAAGAAAATTCTAGGAGAAATACTCAGATTTCAGCAATGAATATTACTTATAGGTGGAGACTGGAATTTGATTTGCAACAAGTGAAGATGCATCTGGGGGACCCAGAAGGGAAAATAAAACAAAGGGTAGATTTTTAAAGAAATTTATGAAAATATTTGGCATGGAAGATATGAATTTACATATTCCCCAAGATACAAAACCTAAGCTAGGCTAGACAAAATTTACATTTCACAGGAACATATGCATTTAATTGAAGGTCTTGATATGCACTCAATAACTATTTCAGATCATGCACCAATATTAACTAAAATAAAAACACAGGGTAATGAAATAAAAATGAGACACTGGAAGTTTCCCACCTATGTGATGAAAAGAAAAGAATTTAAGAAATGGGTAGTGGAAATTAGTCAGGAGCTATTAGAGAAGATAAAAATTTCTCCTGTAAATATAGCTAGGGAGTGGCATAAAGTTATAGTGGAGTTTAAAATAGGGTAGAAATAAAAAAGGGCAATATGTTTAAGTAGCAATGAGGACTATTTAGAGGGAATGACAATTGTTAAAGTACTGAAAAATAGGTGGAATCTCACAGAACAAGAGTATCAGCAACTGCAGAATGCAAAACAAAAAATAAGGGATTGCCTCAATAATATGCATGAGTTCAGAAAGACTGCTGTTTAGCAACTGTTTTTTGATAATTACTCTAGCGCACAAGAACTTTTAGCATGACGACTCAGGCAACAGAAACTAGAAAGGGCTGTCACTAAGCTTGTATAGCAAGGAAGATAACAAGTGATCCTGTAGAAGTATTACAAACATTTAGAAAATTTTATGAAAGTCTGTATAAAGCAGGGAAATAGGGAAATCAAGAAAAGGTACAAATAGAAATGTTTACAGAAGAATTAAATACACCAAGGTTAGAGGTAAAGGAGACACAATTACTAACAGTTATGGTAGGAGGAGATGAGATAAAAATTGTGATATATAACCAACCTACAGGAAACTCTCCAGGAATAGCTGGTATTCCTATGGAAGTTTGGAAGCTAGGAGGCAAAAAACTGATACAGATCTGGAAGGTTTTAACAGTATTTTAAGAGGATTACCAACATCCTGGAAGAAAGCAGTGATAGCTGTAATACCAAAAGAGGGTGAGGATCCATCAGATCCAGCTTCATACTTGCCCATCTCAATACTAAACCATGACTATAAAATGTTTATGTCTATAAAGGTTAAAAGAATGGCAAAAGTGATACCAAAATTGATAGATATGGATTAATGTGATTTTGTGGAGGGGAAGCAAACATTTGACAACATTAACAGAACACTGATGATCCAGAGGGAAGAAGAATGTAAGAAAATACCACTGTTGTCAGTGGGTTCTGATGCAGAGAAAGCATTTGACAGAGTAACCTGGGACTTTATGAGCAAAGCAGAGCAATGGCAGCATTTGCATTCCTGATAAAACTATAATGTTGATTAAGAGGATATATGAGGGATCGGAAGTGAAAATTAAAAGTGGGTAGGTTCCTCTGATAATTTCTGCTTGAGCAGAGGACCTAGCCAGGGGCATCCTCTCTTCCCTTGGTGGTTATTTGCATTATATTTAGAACCACTGGCAAAAAAAAAATAAGGGACTCAAATTCAAGGATATACTTGGTAATGTAGTCAAGAAAAGCTGGCTCTATTTGCAGATATTACATGATACCTGATAAAACCAGAAAAGGACATTACAGTGTTGTGGAACATTTTGAGACAGTTTCAAATCTTTTCAGGATACAAAACTAATGAAACTAAAACAAAGGAAATAGCAGTAAATTATGTACCCACATATGAATTCGTTCAGCAATAGCCACACTTATGGGGACATGATAAAATGAACTATTTAAGAGTATGGATTAAAATGATTCTGGCGTGGCAGCTAAGGATATATGGGAAGAGACAAAACAAAAGATAGCACAAACTGAGAAAATGTAAGGTATGTTTATATGGATATCGATAGTAAGATACAAGCAGTTAAGATGTTTTTAGTCCTTTTAGTCTTATACACAGGTCAGGCATATTTTTATCAACTAGAGAAGTTGTGGGTAGCAATAAAGAGCCGAAAGGGATTTCATCTGGAAAGGTAAGACGGCAAGAGTCAAGTGGGATAAGCTTATTCTTCCAATAGAAGAGGGCAGATTGGGATTACACAATTTGAAGGGTATTTCACAGCAACACAGTAATGGCTCCTATACATAGCACATGCAGAAAACTATAACTTGAAAGTGGAAAGAGATGATGATGAAGGGGGGGGACTCAAGAAACAAGGAGACTGTGATTTTGGATGCAGACCTTTAAGGAGAATAACAGTAATCATACAGAGTATTATATTCATAAAATAGCAGAAAGTATTCAAAGAACTAAACCACCAAGAAAATGGAGAAAGATTCTACCAATAGGGATGACTGCAATTAGTGATATAGACAATAGGGGGCTGGAATTTACTAGAGAAACATGCAAAAGAACCAAGGTATTAGGAACAAATAACTAGACTGGAAGACGCCAAGAACTTATCTGGACTGCAGGTTAGAGATAGACATCAATCCTTGATAGGAAAGGCAGAGTATAGGCAAAAAGAAATGGGGATTCTAAATGAAAGACCAGTACTGGTAGAGTTTTTAGTAGAATCTACAACAGAAGTTGCCGTTAAGAAAGGGATAATTAGTACAGCATATAAAATATACTGCATGATAAGAACCAATTACACGAGGTTAGAAAGGATTGGGAAGAAAGACTGGATAAGCAATTCATAAATAAACAATGGGGATATATGTATGTTTACCAAATACACAAGTCTAGAAGATTTAGGAGCTTTGCTTGGAAGTGCTTACATAGCCAATTTTTATACCTCAAATAGGCGCCAAAGAATTTTTTTCCTTGGGTATGATGGGGGAGAAAGAGGCAACTGGAAACATTTTCTGGGAGTGTAATGAGTTGGCATACTTAAAATTCCCTCCAGGCTACTTTGTCAGAAATACTGGGTGAGCAAATTGGAGTAACTAAGAAAATTATATTTTTTGAGCTATGATACAGAATATGAATTGCCTAGACATAGTAAGGTCTTGATGAGTCTAATTAGTATGGCTGCCCAAAAAGCACTTATTTACTGTTTGATTGACTGACATTTGTTGACCGGAAGTCCATTGGGCCAGAAACCCATTTTCAGTAGGGGCCCAGGGAAAAAAGCTCCAATTACAAATAAAGAAATATACAAGACAATATTATATATACAGCAACATCCAAGATTTTGTATAACTTGTCAGAGTACAATACATCACATGTAGAGAATTAATACATTTCTAAGGCATATACATTTCTCACTTTAACCACAACCACAAAAACAGAAGGCTCAGGCTTTGCAAAAAGATGACTAGCAAGTAGATGTAGTTTAGCACTTTCTTCCACTTTATTTAAAAACATGGACTTCATCAGAAAAACGGGAACTCTCCCATGCTCCCGTTTTTATACACAAAACAGGAAGTGATGTAGAATGACAAGTACATGAAAATAATTGTCTTTGTTTTTTCAAATGAAAAAAGAACTGTTTTAAACTTCATTAATATATTATAAAAACATCATTAAAAACCATTAATTGTATTCTCTCTTAGTGACAGTATGCTGTGAGAGATTTAGCATATTTTACTCTAATTTATTAACAAAATATGTTGTAAATTTATTATTCAAAGTTAAACGATTTATTCTCATATATGTGTTGTAATTTCTTTATATATACATATAAAAACTACATATTTTGTTAATAAATTAGAGTAAAATATGCTAAATCTCTCACAGCATACTGTCACTAAGAGAGAATACAATTAATGTTTTTTAATGATGTTTTTATAATATATTAATGAAGTTTAAAACAGTTCTTTTTTCATTTGAAAAAACAAAGACAATTATTTTCATGTACTTGTCATTCTACATCACTTCCTGTTTTGTGTAAAAACGGGAGCATGGGAGAGTTCCGCTCTGATGAAGTCCATGTTTTTAAATAAAGTGGAAGAAAGCGCTAAACTACATCTACTTGCTAGTCATCTTTTTGCAAAGCCTGAGCCTTCTGTTTTTGTGGTTGTGGTTCTGGTGTTTTTCGGCAAGTCCGGATATTTTCTTTTTATATTTCTCACTTTAATACAATTCTAAAGCATATATGATTCTCTATAGGTTAGTAACAGAGTATAATGATTTATATAGTCTGGATAGGGTTCAACTTTGTCCATTTTGTTAGAATTATGGTGCATGTCATCACAGTGACTCTATGACTACATAATATGATTATGGGAGAGAAGTACAGAAAGAAAATATTCTCAGAGTTAACCTATGTTGTTGTGTTGGGAGATCTAAATTTCATTACATTAGGCAAAGCTTAAGGTGGTCTATGGTTTTGCAAGTAGGAACATACTGATTCATTAAGGAGATATTTTTCAAGGTGAGTTTACAGTTTTTTTAAAAAATCCAGCTGTGTGATAGAGGGGGAAAGGGTGTTCCATAGCTTAGACATGTTTGGAAACTTTCAGATGTTTATTAGTGGAACAAAGGTTTCTGGTAGGGGTGTAGAAATGTAGAACCGAAAGAAGAGAGGGGCACTTATCTGTGTTATATATTAGTTTATGGGTTAGTGTTAGTTGAGTATAATAAAGAAAATGTGAAAATTCAAGCCATTTCAACTCCGTAATGGCTTGATAGTGGTGAGTAATAGGATAGGCCAGTGGCAAATTTAGCAGTTTTATAATAACATGATTGTAGTTTGTTCTTTAGGGATGAATGTAAGTTAGTAAAGTTGGGAAAACCATAGAGAAGGGATGGGAATAGGAAGGTATTTGCAATTTTATTTTTGTCATTTTATCCATATACGATTGCTGTCTAAAGAGTTTGCCTAGTTTGAAGTATTTTTTTTATTGTGTTCAAAATATGTTGCTCAACGGACAGTTTATCATCAATAGTAATGCCTAATAATTTTGTTGAGTTTACAACTTCAACTTTGGTTCTGTCAAGGAAGAAAATTGTAAACTCGTGTAGGTGGTTAGATGAAAGCAGTAGTTTATATTTTTGGGGTTTTAAAAGAAGTTGTGCTTCATTTAGCCAAGTTTCTATGTTTGTAAAGGCCTTTTGTGTTATTTTTTTGGAGGTCAAGGAAGTTAAAGGAGGATATAATAGTGGAATCATCAGTGTATTGGATGATTCAGTTTTGATCAGAGACAGTGTTAAGATCATTTATTAACACATTAAATAGCAAAGGTCCCAGAATAGACCGCTGTGGGACAGCTGTTTTATTTACCATGTATCCAGATTGTCCTCTGTTAATCAGATAGTGGGAGAACCACGTATGGGTATGTTGGAAGCAGCCTAATTTTGCAAGTTGCTGGATTAATTTAGTAAGTGATACTGTGTCGGATGCTTTGGACAGGTCAAGTAAAAGTACAGATGTTACTACAAAATAGAAATCAAAGTCTAAACCAACTTTACTAGAAGTAACGAAAATAGTAATAGCGATAAAAACAACTGGAACTGGAATCTTTAATAAAGGGTAGGAGCAAGTTCCATACAAAAAATGGGAACTGTAGGATCAACACATGTAGAGGAGGAATGAGGCTTTAAAACAAGACAGGATTTGAATGAGCTATGTAATGTCTGACTGATATAAGTGATGTACGTATAATGTTTGAAGCTGCAGTTCTGTCTGCATGGTTTGTAATGTATAACGCTTGCAAGTGAGATCATCTCTGTATGGTTTATTTTCATTTATATAAATGTAAGATTGCCCGTTTCATACATAATAATTTAATAAAGACGTTTCTTGTTACAAAAAAAAACAAAAAAAAAAACTACTCTGTAGTGAGTTTTTTTTTTTCAATCTACCAACTGGTTACAGTAAAAAAAAATATGTTCTCCGTTACCTTTCTCTTTCCTGTCACATCTCCAGCATTTGCTGCAGATGTTATGAAGTCTGCTTGGGTATAAAACTACCTACACAAACACCTCCAAGCAAAAATCCTAAACTTCATGGAATTTGCTGCATACACAGTTCCTTTGTAAATTGCCTTTCCGATTTCTCTTCCCAGACTTTTCTTATTTCCCCAAATGATTTTTATGGTTATTACACATTATTTTATATGGCCTTCTAATTATCCATTTTTAACAGCTTTTTGTTCTAGACTCTACCAGAGCTGATCTTTCACTTAGCATTTCCCTATCCCTTTCTCTTAGCCTATGCTCTGATATTTAATCCCCTGGTAGGAAATTCTGCTTGGTGCCACCTCTCTCTATTGCCTTTCCTTCTCTAGTTATTTAGTCCCAATACCATTGTTCCTTTGCTAATTTCCTCTAGTAAATTCCAGGCTCCCTCACAACTATTGTATAGACACCTAGTTATAGTTGTCAAAAATTTCTTTCCTCCATTGCTGTGTTGGCTTAGTTCATTGAATATTTTTTTTCTTTACATATTCAATAGTCTTTATGGTTGTTGTTATTCTCCTTAAGGAAAACTCCACTTTATTGGAAATAAACACCAGCAAAATCCATTAGTTGTTGAACGCTTTCATCATAGACTATGACTTCGTCAGCACAAGAATAATTCACATGATTAAGATGCCTATATTTTTTTTGTGTCTTTCGGCTTTTCCCGGCCAGGGGTCGCCACAGCGGAACTCCGGTCCGCTAATGATTGGCAATTGATTTTTACGTACTGGCTTGCCAGGCCTGACGCACAACCTTCAACGAAGGTACGCCCATTCACGCACATCTCCACTCAGAAGACGCTCTAGCTGAGAATCTAACCGGACAGCGTCTTACTGTGAGGAGACTATGCTACCGCAGCACCACCACCGCGGGTGATTAAGATGTCTATATATACCTAGTAAATTAGCATATAATTAACTAATAAATTAAGTTAAGTAAATCAATTAAACAATACAAATTTCTTAAAAACACATTCTCAAGTATAAAAAGTGTGTATATCCACAGCCCTTACAGTAACATTATATATAAAAATGTATAGTTTAAAAAAAAATGTTGATGTTCAAAATGTATAGAAAAAATATATATAGTATATAAATACATTTTTTTGTATCTAAAAACATTTAAAAATAAATTTGAATGTACTACTGTATTTTAGTAGACAGGAGATGCACATTAGTTGTATAGTCACCTAGTTGATCTAAAATCCCAGTCCTTAATTTGGATTCTGTCCTTTAGGGCTGGTAATATGGAAACATTGTCATTTAATCCTGGGGGGAAGTTGGCAGCAAGCCTAAGTTGCCAAATAAGTTCCTTTTTGCTGTGCTGAGCTGATTCTTCCAACCCCCCCCCCCCCCCGGGTTCAATGTCAACTGTGTCCAGTATACCAAACTTAAAACCTTGGAAATTTAAACAACTTAGGGAATGCCTGTACAATGCATTAGTTTCCTTCTTATTTTTTTTAATTCATATAGATGTTCATAGATCCTACGCTTAAAAGATCTTTCCGTCTTTCCAACGTAATATGCCGGACAGGTATCACACATTGCCAAGTATACAAACCCCTGTGTTCTACAGTTACCATTCCTGAAGGTAATATTGGTCCTTAGTCTGTCGCTCAATGTAGTAACAATTCCCCTAAAAATAAAACTACACTGTGAACAGCCACAACTTGTGGTCCCTTTACCATTCCCATTTGCATTAAAATTTTTGTTTTTCTCTACCAATTTCTTGAGATTCATTCCCACCTTGTTGATAAAAAAAAAAAGGTTGGCCACCCAAAGTTTGATAAATATCCTGGTTGGTTCTAAAAATGCTCCAATTTTTTTGCAAAATAGCCTTAATGTTTTTAGATATGATATTGTACTGTATTGTACTATACATGCTCTTGTAAATGCCACGGACCCAGGATGGTGCTGAGGACTAACGGAGGACGGATTTATAAAATTACCTGCTCCCAAAAGGGGTTTGTACTTCCTACCCCATTCACCATAAACTTCATCCAAAATTAAATTAATCATGTCTTTGGGATAGCCCCTTTGTAAAAACACGTTGGTCAAATTAACAAATTCTTTTTTAACATTAATAAGTTCAGAAGTCATTCGAGCAATACATATAGCCTGTCCTTTAACAATGCTTTTCTTTTGCGACAAGGGGTGGTGACTAGTGAAATGCAAGTAGGAGTTACAAAACGTACTCTTACGAAAAACCGGAGATCTAAAACCATGGCCATTGTGGGAAATTAATGTATCCAACAATGGTAGTTGTTGTTCGTGACAAGAAAATGTAAACTTAAGGAAGGTAGTAGTTCCATTCAAATAGTCAATGAATGCAGGAATGTTGTTTTTATCTCCCTTCCATAGAATAAAAATATCATCCAGGTACCGATTATACAATAACACATGTTCAGCCCACCAAGTACTGTTAAAAACATGTTTGAGCGCCGATCCAAAAAGGACTATATTGGCATACACTGGTGCACAAACTGCTGTGGATACACCCACTTTTTTATACTTGAGAATGCGTTTTTAAGAAAGTTGTATTGTTTAATTGATTTACTTAACTTAATTTATTAGTTAATTATGTGCTAATTTACTAGGTACATATAGGCATTTTAATCATGTGAATTATTCTTGTTCTGACAAAGTCATTGTCTATGATGAAAGCGCTCAACTAATGGATTTTGTTAGTGATTGTTTCCAATAAAGTGGAGTTTTCCTTGATGGTTACTGGATGCATTACTTTTGGTTACTAGTATTTTTCGTGCATCCTGGAACTTTTTTTCATTGATGGGTATTCTCCTTAAGGACCTGCATCCAAAATCCTCTCTCCTTTTTTCCGAACTCACGCCTACCCGTTTCATCCTCATCTCTTTCCACTTTGATTAATACCTTTCTATGTATATAAACCTTAAACATACAGCTCTAAAATATACCTTTAAATCAAACAATCCTAAACCACCTTGTTCTATGGAGAGAATCAACTTATCAGCACTTTTCAGTGTGTATGTTTGAGGCAATGTTCATGTTAAAACAGCAAAATCAAGCGACTCTGTCTAAATGTTGAAACTTTAGGGATATCTGAGAAAAGTGAAGGAGCAGCAAGAAGCAGGGAGAGGAGTGGAGGTAGTTGAAAGGGAAAAGGGATTGATTACAAATAATTTGGAGAAATTAGTAAAAGCAAGGACACACTGCAGTATCTTTACCGCTGATGCCTCTGTAGAATAAATCTGTGACAAGTGCAATGCATAACTTGTCAAAATAGGAGGTGAAGGTGGTGTCATCTGCTTCTCACTCTTGGTAACTTATGACCTTTTTAGTCTGCATGACAGTCTCCTGAATATAAGGGTCAAGGACAAACTTTCACCAAAATTTCCAGAAAGACCACATGTTAGACTCTAAAGTAATGCAACATTTGCAAATGGCAGGCAAAAAAAAGATGGCTAATAAAATCCTACACCCATGTCAATACTAATGCATTTGTAGAGTGCATATTTTAATGTCCTTAGTGTCTGAATATTTTTTTCTTGTGGAAGTGAAGATCATTAGGAATGCTTGCAAACTTCTGGAATAATGCACAGCATGAAATCCAACATATTATACCAGGAAGGAAAACACATCACTTAACTCATTCGAAGTTCTACAACATCCTCTTTCAGCAATCTTATCTCCATAACATTTTAAGCTAAGTACTCTATGCACCTCCAACAAATCCAAATACTTGCCCACTAACCCATCCACAAAGATGCAAGGCCACCACCATAATTAGGGTGTCAGATTAAGTGTCTGAAGAAGCTCTTACTGAAACCTTCTGTAGGTAGAAAATAGAATGCTTACCTTTCATTTCATCCTATTACAGCATATAACTTTCATGATAAAGTAAAATGCTGTAGGACTGCAAAATCATACATACTGTATACAGGACTTTGAAGACTAATACAAAGTAAAACGACTCTGCAGCAAAGCCATTGAAAACTAAAATGGTATTTCCTTTAAGAATGCAACTGTGAAGTTAAAGAATTGAAAGTGTAGCTACTTAAATCACATTAGCACCACAGACCAAATCTTGTAGATTGCACGGGCAATATTTACAAAGTAGAAAAACAAATGCTAAAACTACTTACTGTTTTTGATGCTGTTATATACTGCATGACCATTTCTTTTTTAATAGCAAAATCTTTCTCCCGCAGAGGTGTCTTTCGATCTTCGTTTAAGTTCATATCTTCCTTTAAACAGAAAGAAAAACTTGTTTAAAACAAAAAGAAGAGAGTGCAGTCTACTTAAAAGGTAGTCAATCCCTACTTAAAAAGCAGTAAGAAATTAAATGTACCATATTAAGCAAGATTAAACTGCACATAAACCTAAACTTGTAAAGGCAAAGTAAAGAATGCTGTACAGTGAAAATCCACATTTCAGAAAAAAGATGAAGCTCCTCATCACTTTAGACTGTACACATACAGTAAAGTCAGTTATCTTCAGCTTTCAGGCTATATCAGGAAATATGTTGAGCTTAGGAAGCATTTAGTGGATTCCTTTCATCCTAGTCCCAATAACATTATCAGATTGTTGGACTAAATGCAGAAAATGTACAAAATATTTTCAGTTTGATGTAATGAAGGTAGTACTCAAACCATACTCTTAACACACTAGTTTAAAAAGGTGATGAGGTATGACTTTAGCTGCAAATAACTTCTGATGTACAAAACAGGCCAAGTAGCACTTATGTTTCAAGCTATTTTGCATGTGGTCACTTAGACATATACTGATTGTTCTTAAGAAATGAAAGTCGGAATTCTACAATCCTTTAAATGTTATCTCACAGTTTTGTCTCAAACAGCACTTTAAAAGCAAAGCCTAGGACATGCTTGCTGGAAAACCCTTCATTTGTTTTCTTTTACTGAACTGCAAACAATTTTTATGCTGTTTAAACACAGTCAGATGTAGCTGCTATGACTAGCCCAAGCTCATTTAATAGCTGTAAAAGGCCAACTGACTGTTATGGCTAGATACTAGTATTCAAAGGATGGATTACTCCTTATATACTACATAAGTGACAATATAACCATTTAATTTGTAAATCTTATTCTTGACTGTTAAGATTAGCAAACATACCTCTCCAAGTCTATAGCACATACCATGTGTGTCTAAGAGGACAAATACTAGGCACAACTGCAAACCAAGAAAAGTACAGTTGTGTACACTTACCATAAATGTAGATATTCGAGTGTATTCACTGTTGCAGTCATTACATTAAGGTATAATCTGCTGGCAGGTAGACCTCAGTCGGCCTGATTAACTAAGTATTGGGTCCTGCGTCGGTTGCTGTCCCTTCTTCCATGACATCAGGTTGTCAGGGGTATAAAACATGCATTTGACGCCATTACATCAGTTTTTCTTGCCTCGGATGTCAGGTGCCCCCCTAAAGGGGAGCAAATATAATTAGAAAACACAAAAATATACCTCCAACCAAAAGCAAATACACCAAAAAGGCTTTTAAGCATAGTAAAAGAAAGTAGAGGTATAGCCAGAGAAAATTAGGGGGCTGGAGGGAGGGTAACCAGGACTGCAACAGTGAATACACTCGAACATCTAACATTTATAGAAAGTGTACACAACTGTATTATGTTCTTCGTGTTTCACTGTTGCAGTCATTACATCTGGGTAGATTCCCAAAGCTATGGTTGGGAGGAGGAGGAGTTTATACAGCATTAGGACCAGCTATAAGGCCCTGCAAGACAGCAGTGTCAAAGCTAGCTCTGGATTTAGAGAAAATTGGTAAATGATTATGCTTGGAGAAAATATGTACAGAACTCCAGGTAGCAGCTTCTAGAATATTCCTGGTAGGAACACCTCTGAGAAAGGCTGCAGAAGTAGATGCAGCCCTGGTGGAGTGAGATTTGATCCCCTGGGGGATAGGTTTTCCATGGTGCTTATAGCAGAAATGAATGCAATGGCTTATCCATTTAGAAATGGTTTGTTTTGAAATAGCCTTAATTGTTCAGATTTTCTTCAAGATTTAATCCTGACCAAGTAGAATCTAAGTTGTCTGTGCACATCCAAGGAATGCAGAAACTGTTCCCCTTTGTTCTGCGGGTTGGGAAAGAAGGTTGGCAAATGAATGGACTGACTTGAGAGCCACACTGGAAACCACCTTGGGCATGAAGGATAGATTGGTCCTCAGAGATACCCTGTCCGCATGAAAGATGATGAAAGGCTCCACTGCCATAAGGGCCTGTAATTCAGATATCCTTCTAGCTGAAGTGATTGCTAAAAGGAAGGCTGTTTTCCAAGAAAGAAATTTTAAGTCTGCAGTAGCAGCTGGCTCGAAAGGAGGCAAAGTGAGCTTCTCCAAAACAAAGTTAAGGTCCCAGGCAGAGGTAGGAGCTCTCCTGGGTGGTCTCAAGTTCTTGGCCCCTCTGAGATACTGCTTGAGCAGGGGATGACAGACGAGGGGTAGTTCTGTGTTACAGTGAGCTGAAATAGCTGAAGCGTGGATTTTAAGAGAGGAAAAAGACAGGCCCTTGTGAAGCACCTCAGTTAAGTATTGCAAAATCTGAGGTAAACTGGGCGCTGCTATGCTCATCCCTACAGATTGGTTCCAGGCACAGAATCTTTTCCATTTGTCAGCATAAGAATTTCTAGTACTAGGCCTTCTCGTCTCCAAGATGACATCCATCACAGGTTTCCTGAGGGATGATAAGGGTGAATTTAAGTGATTAGCCAGGCTGCAAGGTTCAATGTTGGAAGCTGAGGGTGCAGAATTTGGTTCTCCTGCTGAGACAGCAAGGAAGGGGTCTGAGGCAGGTGCCATGGAGATATTTGTGACACGGCGCAGGAGGGGGTACCTGTGTTGGCGTGGCCAGTCTGGAGCAATCAAAATCATTCTTGGTTTGTCCTGTTTGACTTTTAGCAGAACTTTGGAGAGCAGAGGCAGAGGGGGAAAGGCGTAGACTGATAGGTTTTTCCAGCTGAAGGACACAGCATTCACTTTCCAGGCATCTTTGTGGGGAGTCCTTGTGCAAAACTTGTCCAACAGGTAGTTCGGGGGGGGGGGGGGATAGATATATGTCTGGGCTCCCCCATTTGCTTGTCAACATGTTGAAAATCCATGGTTCCAGTTTCCTCTCATGTGGGTCCATGAGATTTCTACTTAGTCTGTCTGCCAGTGTATTCAATTTTCCTGGCAGGAATTGAGCTTGTAGGTGCAATTGGTAGCTCAAGGCTGAGTTCCACAATGCCATGGCTAGTCTGCAGAGGGGGTAAGAATGTGTAGCCCCCTGCTTGTTTATAAACCACATAACCGTGGTGTTGTCAGTCTTTACCATTAGTTGTCCTGGAAAAATGTAGCCCTTGGAGGCTGTCAGAGCATTCTGTACAGCTAACATTCCCTTTTGATTGATATGTAGGTGCATTTGATTTGGGTTCCATTTGTCCTGAATGTACTTCCCTGCCAGGTCAGCCCCCTGTGCATAGTCTGATGCATCTGTAGTTAGGGTTTGTGCGGCAGGGGGTAGTGTGAATGGTAGTCCCTTGTTTTGGTGGCAGGCTTCTGTCCATCATAGAACTCCTGCAGCAGGCAAGGTATGATGGGAATCACTGTTTCCAGGCTGTGACAACGTTGACTCAATAGACGTTTTAAGTACCACTGTAGTTTCCTCATATGTAGTCTTGCATATGGAATTAGAAGAATGCAGGAGGCCATGAACCCCAAGGCTTGCAGTATTTGTCTTGCAGATAGCAGGGTTTTTGTGTCCACTTGTTTGAAGTAAGTTACCAAATGAATTTGCTTCTCTGGTGTGAGGAAAGCCATCTGGGCAGTTGTATTCAAGCTTGCACCTATGAATGTTATCTGTTGAGAGGGTACCAGTTGTGATTTCTTTTCGTTTATGGTGTACCCTAGACAAGTTAGAACCCTTTTTACAAACGCGAGATGATTTAGAAGTATGCCCTGGTTTTCTGCTTGAATTAGACAATCGTCCAGGTATGGATATATTTGAATATTTCTTTGCCTGCAAAATGCAATAACTGGAGCCAGGCACTTTGTGAATACCCTGGGCACAGTAGACAAGCCAAAGGGCAGTGCAGACAACTAATAATGCAAGTAGCCTGCTTTGAAGCGTAGGTATCTTCGGCAAGATTCTCTGATTGGGATGTGCAGGTATGCTTCTTTTAAATATAGAGTTGCCAGGAAGTAACTGGTGAAGAGTCATCTTCTTGAGTTTTGGAATGTCCAGAAAGGTGTTTAGAGTAGACAGGTCCGGAAATGGATGCCATGATTTGTCTTTTCTGGGTACTAGAAAAGGCCTGGAATAGAAACCTTGTCCCTTTTCCTCTTCTGGTACTGGTTGAATAGCCCCCATGTTTAAGAGGGAAAGTACTTGTTTTTGAGCCTCTGCCCACTGATTTGGGGGCAGGTCTGGCCAACCGTTTGGTGTTGGCAATGTGTGGAAATGAAATCTGTAAACCTGGGACACTATATTTAAAACCCATTTGTCCTGGGTTATGAGCTCCCAGTTCTTTGCATGAAGTGCAATCTTGCCCCCCAAAGGGGTGGCTAAAAGATAATTGTTTGGTAATTTTAAAAGGAAGTCACTGAGACTGTTTATCATAGGGGTGTGTGTTGTTATTGCCAAATTTGGAAGTGGAGGCCCCCCATT
The DNA here is from genome assembly GCF_019279795.1 of Protopterus annectens. Lineage (NCBI taxonomy): Eukaryota > Metazoa > Chordata > Ceratodontiformes > Protopteridae > Protopterus > Protopterus annectens. The sequence continues at coordinate 62,218,202 of NC_056736.1, read as the reverse complement.
GCTTAGTTCTGAGAGTCCCCTGGGACTGAAACCTGGTGCTTTTGGTGTGTGTGGGTTTGGCTTGAGAGGATCTGGAAGGAGCTGGAAAAGACCAATTCTTAGTAGGCCAGTGCCTACTAAATCTTAGAGGTTGCACTTGTAAGAAATCTTTAACAGTTTGCATAGATTTAACGTTATCTTCCATCTGTTTTAGAACTTCTTCAGCCTTATTGCCAAACAGACGGTCCTGATTTAAAGGAGCATCCAACAATTTTGCTTTAACATGATCAGGTAAAGACTGCTCCTTAAGCCAAGCATGCCTTCTAAGCACAGACCCAGTAAAAGCAGCCCTGCAGGAGGCCTCTAAAGAATCAAAACCACATTGCAAAGTATGTTTTCCAACTTGTTCAGCAGAATGCAATAAATCCTGTAATTTTTTATTTTCCACACAGTCAGGAATCAACATCATTTTCTGTTTAAGCAGTCCAATAATATGTGTTGATATTTTAACGCATGAAATTGGCAGTTTAAAGCCCTGATTGCCAAGGCTGAAGAAGTATAAACCTTCTTACCCCATCTATCCAGCTCCCTGGAGTCGCTATCAGAAGGGGTAGGAATTTTAGCAGTAGAAGCCTTAATGCCCTTGGGCCCCTTAGAAATGGTTTCTGGATCTGCAACTGGATTTTTGAAAAGGAACTTGTGGGACTCAGGAACCCTGTAGTATCTGTCAGGTTTACTAGGAGCCCGAGGCAGGGAATCAGGGGTCATGCTGGATTCCGAAAACACATCAACAATGTCTAGTACAGGAGGTATAGCCAAGGGCCTATTCTGAGGTAGAAGGAAATTCTGAAGCTTTTTTTTTTTAATCAGAAAATTCCTGACTTTCCCAGTGGAAATGCTCCCTTAAGGTATGTAAAGTTTCCCCAAAAGAAAAATCCTCAGGAGGGAAAGCAGAGGGAATGGAATCCTCTGCATCAGAATCCTCATAAGTAGGTATGGACAAATCCAGGTCATTAAGAAACAGAAACTTGATCAGAAGATTCGTAATCAAGCTCAGCCTTAGGCATCTTAGTGAGGGGTGGTTGACTACCCCTGATTAGAGTAATAAGATCTTCAGCCATTTTGGTAATTTGTTTTTTAGGCCTAGGGGCCTGAACATGTGGCCTGGGCGTTGTTTTTTTAGACATAGATCGAGATTTAGGCCTTAGTAATGAAGGTGGAGTCGATTTAATATGCAAGTCTGTAATCCTGAATACACCCTCAGAAGTTGGTGCCTGCACAGCGGCTCCGGACCCATCCAAGGTAGAGAAATCCGCAGGTTACATAGGTGAAGCCTCTCGCAGCATACCGGACTCCAAATGGGTCTCAGTAGAGGCCTGCGAATCAAAAGTAGCGGGTATCAGGGGCTGAGAAAGCGCCTCACTGAGTACCAGCTAACTTGTGACTGGCTTAGGAGAAGCATCGTTGGCAGTTTTGGACCTCAGCGGCCTGTCTCTATCTTTATCTTTGCATTTTTTCGGAATCCCGGTAGTTGGATGGCTAACCAACAACATTTCTGGATAATTAAACCGAGAACCGAAACATTTAGAGGCAAAAATGTACCGACAACGGATAGTGCGCAGATTAA